>NW_008351346.1:1879282-1892494 GCF_000622305.1 Nannospalax galili | reverse complement strand
CCTACTTCAGATTTCAACTCCCTGTCACTCAAAAGTTAGAGCAGGTACACCTCAGTGTTTGTTAGTAGCAAAAATAATGAGTCTTTCTGCAAGGAACAATATATTCTAAAATGAAATGGAGATCTTTTTTAAAGGTTAAAAACTCACTCGATTTTATGTCTTACAGGGCTTATACTGAGTTCACTACTGTATAACTGTATTAATTCAACTGTGAACCTGGAAACTTACAGCCACTTGTGAAAGAGATGTATTCTTGCTCTGGAGTGTGTTACTGAATATGTTGAAGCTGTAATGAAATGCTTCTTTTAATCATGTAGTTATTAAAAATTTTAAAAAACAGAATATTTTTACAGTCAAAATACAGCCGGAGAGATGGCTCAGTGGTTAAGAACATTGGCTGCTTTGGCAGAGGACCTGGGTCCAGTTCCCAGCACCTACGTGGTGACTAACAACCATCCATAACTCTAGTTCCAGGGAACCCAACGCCCTCCTCCAACCTCCTCTGGCATTGCATGATATGGATGTACTTATATGCATGCAGACAATACACTCATACACATTAAGTTTAAAATAAAAATAATAAATAAAATACTTAAAAAACAAACAACCCACACAACATATTTATGAATAAGTGAAGAGTTTAAAATAGATATTATTGGGACTCCTATATTGAACCTCACCCACCCACAGCTCAGGGACCATTTCAAAAGAGGGCACAGATAGACCATAAGAGCCAGGGCTGGTTCATGAACACAGGGAAGCAGAGGCTTTCAGGCCATTGGGAGCCTGTACATGTCAACTTGTGACAATGGTGGCATTGAGCACAAAACCCATGCCAGCTCAATTAAACAAGGGCCCAGAGGGGAGGAGAGAAATGGGTGGTAGGCCAGCCTTAGACTGAGAACTACTGGAAACTGATTGATGCTGGATGAGGGAGAGTATGCCTTACAATCATTCTCTGGATGAGCTGACTAGACTCTAGTGGATCAAAGTGGACAAATTTTCACTGAAGGACATATGGGTACAAATGTTTGACTGGATGCGATTTAACATGTATGTCAGAATACATGAGGTCCAGTGGGGGGATGGGGGTACCGATGGGGGAGGGGGTCTAAATTTGATTAATAACTGTTTTACAAAATTACAAAAGCTCAATAAATAGTTTAAAAAAATAAAACAAAGAAATTATTACTAGATATCTTACAGCTAATATACTAGATGTGGCTGGTGGTCATTAAAATACTTTTAAGTGGCATTTTTTGTTTCCTGCTTGATGTTTTCATTTAACAAACATAAGGAAATAATGCTTGTACTTCAAGATCATACACAGATGTGGTAATGAAAGGGGAAGGACAAGTGAGTGTGTCGTGAGCACTTGAGTACAACACAAGGGACAATTATACGTGACAAATACAGAGAATAAAAGGGTCAAGAACAGAGATGCCCATGGAGGAGCTGAGCTCAGGACAGTGAATACAAAAAGATGGGATGGGGACAGTAGTTTAGGAATGAAGGGACATGTTGGTGGATGGCACACGAAAGTGAATGCCAGAGATGGAAGGGAAGGTGTAGCTAGGGAAAGGTCAGTCCACCCCAATAAATGGGACGAGTTTTCCATGTGGAGGGGTAGACCAAGGGAGAACAGGTGGTTTGGGCCAAGATTATGGAAAACCCTGAATATGGACTTGGGTTTGATCTTGCTTAGGCGGGCAGTAGAGGCCACAGATGACTTTTGAGCAAAGAACAACAGTGACAGAATTCAGCAGATGTGTGCAGGAGAGAAAAACTGAGCACAGCAATCACGAGAGGGAGCTGCTGCAAAAACCCAGTTAATGAACTATTTCCAGAATGAGGATGGTGGCAGGAGCAATAGAAAGCCTGTGATAGCTAAGCGGTCTTCAAGTATGATTGACAGAGAAGTGAAATCAGCTCCCTGCATTACTTAGTGCCACTCTAAATGTATTGAATATCCGCTGTTGTCATATGAGAACACAATGTGCTTAAGGAGGTGTAATTTAGCATTCACCGTAGCTAAGGAGGGGGGTCTCTAAGCCTTTTGTAACTTCATATCCATCTCAAAGCATGCCTCATCATGAGAAGAGTGTCCTAACTTATCCTCAGTAGGAAATACCCACTGTGAAAACTGTTCACAAAGAGGAGGAAAAAAGGTCAAATTAGAAAGTGATCGCTTGTAACATTTCACTCTGCATTCATGTGGAACAAGGTATGCTTTTGCCAAGTCCCTTTCTACGCACTCCCTCATTTCCCCTAAAGCAGCCCTTGAGGTGCTAAGGGATGAGACTTACAGGTCCTGTTTTCTAGAGGGATGATTTGATGCCTGCCCACGGAGAAAACTGGAGTTGCAAAGATACTACTGACTCCCCTTATAGGATCTTACCTCTACAGCTTGTAATCCTACTGCTCTCTGCTTAGTTAAAGGCAAGTGGTCCGCACTTTACAGGACTTAAAAATAGACACTCGTTGGATAAGATGTGGGTGCTGTGGAAACCCAGCCGGGGAGCTGATGAAAGCTGCCCAGAAAACGTCCTCCACCGAATGAGACACAACCCAGAGCCCAGCTGGGAATTCCACTGCCGCTTAGGGTTAGGGGTTGTTTATTTTTACTTCTTGGCTCAGGTCGTTCATTCCTGTCCTTGTCTCTTCTTAGGACTCCTCCCTTTTTCTCCTTGCCTATCTTGGCAGTCATAGCCCTACTTTGTGTTTGGCCATGCCCCAGCTTCTAATGCCACCATCTAAAAATACATCTCGCTATAATAAGTTTCATCTTCTGTAGGTGGCACATTTTAAAACTGATACCAAAGAAACATATCATATCACCACTGTCCTTTGATTCATTTAGCCTGTATATTAAAGACCCAGAAATAAAATAACCACAATTTACAGGGGGCGGGGGAGAAGAAAAAACCTTAACGCACAACGACTCTTTCAAGTGACATTATCCAGCCCAGTGTTTGTGGTGGGCTTATGTAATCAGATATAATTATCTGCACACGTTTGTTGCAGTATCTCAGAAATGATTCCCAGCTCACCAAATGACATCAGAAAGGTTAATAGTGGATTCCACCCCCCTTTACCCTGTCTACATTTCTGTGCTACAGTTAGGAAATAAGGATGCCAAATAGCAGAGCTGTCGGACCCGTTTCCTGCCGAGTCATGCAGACTTTCTTCAGTTTCATTTTTCAGTATGCCTGTATTTTTGTTCCTACCGCTGGAACTTTCTTCATGTTCTTCTCTTCCACTTACATACAAAGTTTTCTCTGCAGACTTTCTTCAGTTTCATTTTTCAGTATGCCTGTATTTTTGTTCCTACCACTGGAACTTTCTTCATGTTCTTCTCTTCCACTTACATACAAAGTTTTCTCCGGGAAAGTCTAATATCTCAAAATATTCATGCATTCTTAACATGTACAGACACAAAGCTCCTTCATTTATTTAAAATCTATTTGAGAATACATGTAGCCACATGGAACCTTGCATCCTCCTAAGCAGGCTTTCCAGCAAGTTAGCCATTAACACAGCAATAATAATGACTACTGTGAGAATAAGCTCAACATGGGAAGAATGCTCTGTTCCAGAAATCTTTTCTAGAAAATGACATGATTGTTGAAACAATATATAGCAACTTGACCCTTCCTTCCTTTCCAAAGAGTGATCAATAGTTATGATATGACCTCAGAAGGGATTCTGCCTGAAGGTAGCAGAGAGAATTTCTAATTGTAAGTGGTCTTAGAATTCATACACATACACACAGACAAAATCACCTGGTGGCTGACTCCTTTCTACAACATCCTTTCCAAGGAGCTGGTCAAACCATGAATGTGATGGGGAGTTCTTGACTTTCACGGGCAGCCAAATCCTTTTAAGGAGAGCTTTGTCTGTTAGTGAGGCCATCATATTCAGTGAAATCCATTTCTTGAAGCTTCTACTCAATGAACTCACCCTGTCCCACTTAGACCATTCTTGATGAAGCCTTCTCTCAGATGGCACCCACACCTTCTCTTCTTTGGGGTGAGCATTCCTCTTTTTTATTGGTGTGGTGTTTGTATGGGTGTGTGCATATGTACACATGAGAGAGCAGGCATATGTGTTACATGTGTGTGGAGACCAGAGGCTTGTATAAATACAAGTTGTGCCAGGTGTCTTCCTCTATTGTTCTCCACTTTAAGACAGGGTCTCTTTACTGACCCTACAGCTCACAGATTAGGCTAGGCTGGCTGTCCAATAAGCATAAGCTCCAGGGACTGCCTGTCTCTGCTTCCCAGTGCTGGTGTTACAGATGTGTGCCGCTACACATGACTCTTTACATGGCTACTTGAGTTGTCACAATTACAGAGCAGACACTTTTCTGACAGAACCTAGCCCTAGCATCCCTCATTTTTTAAAAGAATTACTCTATGTCTAATGAAATAGCTGCTGTTTTCTTGCAAGTCTCCCTCCAGACTTGCCATAACTGGGTAAGACAGACTCATGCAAAGTTGAGCCTTCATTAGAATAGACTTAAGATCACATTATTAAACCAAGCCTATCTTGCCCTCCTTCCACCCCAACTTACTCAATGATAACAACAGCAACAAACAATAACACTGACCCCATCAGCCAACCACAGCTCTGCGTCCCTCCGTAGTTCTGAGCCAGTGATCCTCACCGGAGCCTCCTGTAACCTCTTAAAGGCTGGAAATCACCCTTGATCTAAACAACAGCCCCCTTTTACAGGCTGGCTACCCCATGTCCCAGCTTGCTGTCATCGCCACTGAGATAGCAGACGATTGATCTGAGAAATCAAGTTGGATTGCTGTCCCAAATCTACACTCGGTTCTCCTTGTGTCTGTCTGATCGATTTCACTCTGTGCGACATAGCTTGTCGCTATGAATTTTCATGCTAGTCAGGAGCCGCCAGCACACCCAAGAACAAGTGGAAGATGGTCTGAACCCCTCTTGTCCCTTCAAAGTACTGAGCCAGGGTGTCAATTTTTTTAAAAATCACCTATTGACAGATTGGGGAAAGGTGTTTTGTTTTTAAGGTCACAGATCTGGATGCAATAGATGCCGACCACTGGTTTTCTTCCCTAGGTATCCTGGCCCCAGCCTGTGGTGACATTTCCTACCACTGTTGTACTAGGTGTCACCTGTTTAGCAGCTCCTCTAAGCTGAACGCATGTGGCCGCAGGTGCCACGCAAACACTGATTGTGTCTGACAGCCCTAGACGCCAGCTGCCTGCATGAAGCCTGCCCAATCACCACGTTCTTTCATGAGGAGGATGTTGCCGATGGCACGACCGATACGGAAACAAGAAACTAGGTGACCATAAAGCTAAGACAAGCCCTACTAAGTGACATTCTAGGCCCTGTGGCTTTGAAATAATTGGTAGTGATAGAATAAAAACAAAGGGTTGGGGAGCCTTGTTTGCTTACACTGATGCCCTGCGGACTGTACATCTGACTGGCTGCGAGTCCGTCACTGTATCCTCCTGTCTGGCTGATAACATGGCGAAGGGTATCCACCTAGATGGGAGAACAACAGAGAGGCAATTAGAGAAAGACAGGGGACAGGAGGCAGTTCATTGTCTTACAAGATACTGACGGGGCATGCCACAATCATGCCATCATTTTAGAGAGATTCTTCTTGGGGAAGAGTCCATGAGGAGGAAGGAGGCTGGGACTCCCCCTCATGCCAAATCCATTGTCACTTCTAAGTTCAGATAAACAGTAAAAGAAAACTAGGGTTCCTAACACTGAACCTGATTCCACAATGCTGCACGAGATGGCAGGGGCTGTGATGGTAAAGGAGGAGGAAGGGAAGAAGACAGACACATTTTCCCTTCTCCCCACTTTTCTTTCCTATAGATCATCCCATACAACTTCTGTAAAAGTCAAGGCTCTGGGTAGGCTTGAGTAGCCGTATCACAGAGAGAGGAGAATGTGATGAAGACTCAGTTTTCATGAGGACTTAGATGAAGGCTAGTCGTTTAGTCATGTGACCAAAGTCTGCCTGTATCACCTCACATTGTTTCCAGGCAGTGTTTCCTGAGCAAGGGGCTGAGTCACCAGCCAGTTGTCTATCCCAGGCACGTAACATTTTCTGTTCCACATGTCGGGTGGGAAATTGGGTAGACGTGGCTCATATCTTCCCTGGTAATTCTGACCCAGAGCATATGACTTCACCCTCTCATATCACACTTCATGTTGAGATAGCACAATGGCTTCCTGAGGTGTCTGTCTTGAAGGTGGCTAGTTTACTAAAGAGCACTGAGGTTTACACATGACTTGATTTTTGGTTCCCAGTGTGGTCTTATCATCAGAAATTCAAGTCTGTTGACCTCAAGGGTGACTAAGCAGATGCGTTTAGTCAAGCTGCCTTGGTATGTTTAGAGCTTAAAATGAAAGCAGGAGATAGTAACGCATTTGTCTGCTCGCTGATGACTTCCTTATGTTAGTAAAATGTTCAACATGGTACACCTGCAGATGAGAGGGAGACTTGAAAGAAGAGATGAAGGAAGCTCTTTCCTTTTCCTTCGGTAAATAATGAAGATGCCAGTTCCACATGCCTGTTAGGCCTCCTTCACCTCACCCTGTACTTCCTGTTCCTGTCTTGCTTTCCTAGTGTGACTGACAAGCCAGAGCCAAATACACTCACAAAGTATGGGTGGACAAGATTCCCCCTGACAATAACTGTCTTTGTTTTGTTTTGTTTTGGCTGGTATCCATCTGTCTGTCTGTCTCTCTCTTATTTTTCCTCCTCTGTCTAGACAGGAGCCGGGAGCCAATACAACTGATGGCTCTTGGACTCTACTGCATTCACCTGGTGGCACATTGGCTGGGTCCCTACCTGTGATTGCACGTTGGCTCCAACCTGGGCCCCTTGGTAAGAATCCCCATTGAGTGACTGCACGCTCATGAACAAATCTCCAGAGTTTGACATGTTAAAAGAACTGGAAGAACCTGGAAAGGAAAGAGTGAGGCACCTGAATCACAGAAAGGAAAAGACTGAACCCCGCAACTAACAGCCAAGAGAAGCATGGCATGCAAAGCAACTCCCCAAATCCAATGTAAAATGAAAACAACACCCAGAGCCTGGTTAGTAGCATGAAGAAGAGAGGAAGCAAAAAGGGTGCACACTGTCAGCGTTACGTGAAGTCACCCCTGACTACAAGCTGTCAATAGGACTGCTTTCTCCTAACGCATTCAAGCTGAGAAAGGGAAGCTCTAATCCTCTTAGACCAGTTCTATAAAATTCTAGGGTTGGCCAGGAGGCCAATAAGACAGGGAATATGGGCTACTCAGAGATAATTCTGCCACCATGATGGAGCACTAGGGCATTATTTTTCTGGATTCTAAATCTGCTACTGCTGGACCCATCTATTCACTTGGAGAACAGCACTTAGCAGGGGAGGGCTATTGACATTCATATTGGGTCTATTGACATTATTGATTTCTAGAAAGAAGGTAAAGTTCTTTGCTGAGTGGCAAACAGCCCAGGGAACCCCAAGGATTACAAGCTATGTGAGAATGATGTAGCCTTCCTGTCATCTGCCAGGATACAGGAAGATAAAGCAGAATATTGGGCCAAGGATTTTCAAGCATGCATGAAATGTGAAATGCATCTGATAATAATTTTTAAATTGGACCTCCAGAAGGAGAGTTTAGCATTGACTTTCACCTTCCAGAGATGGAGGCTCCATCTAGTTAGCCTTAGATCCACCCACAGGATCCTGGGGTTCACTGGGATGAACCTAGACCAAGCTCAACCTGAACCCCATAAAGCTTACTAGAGCTCTGAATTCATCGTGCAGCTCAGCGCATAGGAAAGAAAGCTCAACGTGCAAGGTTTGGTTAAAACATGACGTTAGCCTGGCAAAGGAGAGACTTCAGGGACCCAGGTCAGTTGCACTCTGTGACTTCTAACCCTACATCGCTTGAACTACACCATTACCCTCAGATTCTGACAGCCACCATGAGTGTGCAATCATGTGAGTCATGTGTCTGTTCAGATGTATTCTCTTCTCCCCAAACAGGGACCTGAACCCTGAAAGGGCACTGCCCTGCCCACATGAAGAACTAAGTAGAGAAGGCTCTGTCTTTTCCCCCAGAGAAGGACCAGTTAACAGGCAATGTGTTCTCCACTCTGCCATTACGCTTTACATGAGACTGTCTATTGTAACATCGTACATCAACACCAAAGGCCATTTAAGAGGAACCAGGTGATTTGCAAAGGTGGGGGCCAACCTCCTGTTAAGAACATCTGCATTCTCCTTTGTTCCATGGATTTTGCATCTTCATGCAAGAAACTGTGTAACTATATTTCTACACAAAATGACCGGCCCTCTACTTCTCTTCTCATTCTTGCTTTTCCGGGGATAAGAAGGGATTTCTTTATGGGTTGAGGGAGGATTCAAATATCAACTAAAGGATCAGGTCTCATTTGGTACATATTCCTCTACCTTAGCTGAAATGAATTAGACATAATGAATCTTAGCAAAGCAGGAATAATATCTAACAAGGTGTGGCTTATTTCTAGCCATTGAGATGAAGATTCTGGCCTGTAGCCTCCTTCCATTAATATGGCACTTTATCTTTGAAACCATCCTTCCCAATCTGTGGATGAAACAGCATGTATCCCAGTTTCCCTTGGATAGAATTCCCAGACCTCTACATATAAGTGATATCCCCCTTAAATCTAGTTTATAATCACAGAGAACCTATAATAAAATCCGTAAGTGCCACATTCAGCACTCATAGAACCAAGAACCCTAATTATAACCATCTTCTTGTCATCGGATTTCCCATGCTCCTTGTCTCTGAAAGTGCTGAGTTTGAAGCCCTAGTACTTTATTTTTCTCCCACTCTCAAATACCATATAATAGTTACACATGCTGTATGTTTGGATGAGGGTTTATTGGTAATCACCACACAATCTGAGCCATGGGAGAACACCCCCAAAGGGCTATACTGATGCCAAGTAAGATGGTATTCACAGGATCATGCAGGCATAGTGTGCCATTTACAAAATATACACTGCAATTGACACAGAGGATTTAGAAATATATGTGCATAGATAAATTGTAAATATGTCTGGCTGTGTAATATACACAGAGATAAATATGCGCATATAAATGTACTTCATGTACAAATGCATTTGTATCAGAGCAGTAATTGCAGAAATAGTCCCTTGTGCTCTTGGCTGTGCTGTTTCAGCATTTCATTGTGTCTGTACACCAATGTATGACACTTTCATGGCTTCAATTCTCTGATGAGAATCTAGGGTAAATGACTGAAGAGATCAGGTGCTGCTAATACCACAGCAGAGCAAGCTGAAGTGGTGAAAACATCTGAAAGGTGGGGGAGGCTGTGTTCCTCACCTTGCACTGTGAGTTAGAAAGAACTTATAGAATGCACAGTCTCCTGAGAAGTACATACGTCCTGGGCAGAAAGTGAACGGGGTCTCTTGGAGATGTTGTGGAATTCCCACAGAGGGGATGTAGGATTAGCTGGTTGGCTAAGACCATCCAGTCGCCTTACCTGCAGGCTGCTGTGGAGTAATCAATCAAGACTAGCAGCACATTTCTAGATGTGCCGGTGGAAAAGCTCTAAATTTGGCTTGGGAATGAAGGCAAGTGCCACATGGACACTGGGTATGTAGGGGGTGACATTTCAGCCAGCCAGAGAAGAAATAAAGCATCACCTGTGATTTCTAACGCATTTGCTTGGGCATGTGACTTGGAAATGTGTTAACATCCATTTTCATAAGACAAGTTCCTGAAGATTGTAATCTTATTCAAAAGGATCTTTAGAAGTCATAAGCTTGTTCAGAAAAAACAAATAATAAAACCCAAGAAAAAAATAATAATGATAACAAAGCCTAAACCTAGAGCACGGTTTCCTAACCCTGGCACTACTGACACTTTTAGTCAGGACACTGCCTTGTTGTGGGGAACAACTGATGCTTTATGGGATGGTTAATTGAATTTTCATTGCTATCCATTCATGCCAGTAACACCCTCTAAAAGGTGACAATGAAGATTGTCTCCAGATACTACTGGATATCTACTGGGGTGTGAATATATCCATAGTTGAGAACCAATGTCTGAGAACAAAGATAGGATGTGTGTTTCTCTTAAGAAACTCACAGTGTTTGCCAATATGAGCTCATTGCTTTTCACCGAGCATACACATGTCCACATGTCATGAAGCAGTTGCCTGGAAGATACTATCTCAGTTTCTGGCGTTTAGAAAATCAAGTTTGAAGTTAAACTCCTGGTGGCGCACACCTTAAATCCCAGCACTGGAGAAGCAGAGGCAGGCAGATCTCTGTGAGATTGAGTTCCGGGCTAGTTGGGGCTACAACAAAGCAAATAAATAAAAAATAAAGAAGGAAGGAAGGAAGGAAGGAAGGAAGGTAAATAAAGAAGGAAGGAAGGAAGGAAGGAAGGAAGGAAGGAAGGAAGGAAGGAAGGAAGGAAGGAAGGAAGGGAGAGAAAGAAAGGAGAAATCAAGTTTTAGATAGATGACGTGAACAGCCTAATTTGGTTGGACTCTTACGTCCTCTGGGAGCATAAAGGACAAATCTTCCTTATTAGATATAAACCTAATTATGTCTCATTCCGTTTTCTTAAATTTTTTTTGAGACAAGGTTTCCCTGTAGCCCCAGCTGGCCTGGAACTTGGTATGTAGACCAGGCTGGCCTGGCTCTTACAAGATTCTCCTGCCTCTGCCTCCTGGGTGCTGGGATTGAAGGTGTGTGCCACCCACCTGGAATGTTTCATTCTTGTATCCAAGAAAGTCTCTCTCTCTCTCTCTCTCTCATCCTTAATTCACACTTTTATAATGTTACCAAACACAAGAATTTGAGAACTCATCATTTCAAGTCTCCCCAGTGAGCTACAAACCAGTGGTTTCTATAAATGCTTCACCTGGTCCCCACTGTCTCTCTCATTTTCTCTCTCTCTCTCTCTCTCTCTCTCTCTCTCTCTCTCTCTCTCTCTCTGAAACAACTTTATTTTCACTCCTTTCATCCTTCCCCTTTGCTTCATTAATTTTGTCCAACTCTGCAGGTGGAAACTCTGAAACATGCTAAATGTCTCTACACGCTTGCTAATTCCCTGAAAGAATCTAGTCTCAAATGACTTTTATGAAGTGTAATTATACAAAAGGAGGCAAAGAATAATCAACAATCAGGGCTGCTTAGAAGTGGCCTTGCTAATAGTCCTGAAGTGCTATTCCCCACACAGGAACATAAAGAGGGAAGAGGAGTTGGTTGGAGTACTGTTTTTCTTGCAGTGGAAATGTGTATTTAAACTAAGAAAAGTTTCTGGAAAAATTTCTGATTCAATGATGAGGCTATGGAACTTTCCTGGGTACCAGAAGTCTAGACTTAAAAATCTACCAAAATATATTATCATATATTAACCTTTTATTTAAAAGTTGTTTCTTCCATTACCATTTTCCCTTTGAAATTATTGAAGAACCAGTACATAAGGTAATAAACACTCGATGTGAAAGTTTGAGCACTTATCATACCATCTGTGCAATGGTTTAGGTTGTTAAAAGCTGAAGAACACACAGGAAAAAAAGCCCATTTATAACTTTTCCTGTTAAGACATTTCTCTTTTAAAATTCCGAGCTATTGCACACGTACAATGGTATTTTCTTTGGTCTCTGTTTTAGAAAGAAAGCACTACAAAAGGGTTCCTCTGCATATTATTTCCAACAACTTAGGCACAACTGGAAGGCTTAGCTCACATTTTCCATAATAATGTACTCTGTGCTCAGAATAGTGATATGAAGTTTAAGCCACCAGAAAAATTCCTTAGAAAACTGTAATCACTGACTGACATTCCATAAGAGCCAAAATAATTCTTAAACACAGAGTGGGGGTTAAAATGCTTACTTCTCTCTTTTTAAGGGCTTTAGGAAAGAAAAATAGTTATGGATTTAGTAATGAAGAGAGCCCACAGGGCCCTTCTAAGGACTAGTCATAAATCATGCTAAGCCATCTGTGATACAGATATGGCGGGGACAGGGAAAAAGTCATTTTGATATCTGTTTTGCATTATGATAACCTCTGCAGGAGTGTTGAGTGCATTTTTGCTAATACTGACAGAACTGTACTTCTTCCAAAGAGATAAGTGAAAATGTCTGCCCAGCAGTACAGTCCAGCTTGTGTTGCTGGGTCTGAAATGCTTAATGATAGACCAGATGGGGAAGGAGGAAACTCTGGTTATTGAATCCGTTAGCATGGATCCCTTGTCAATCACATCATGATGAGGAATGAAGAAAAACAGTAGAAAATACAACTCTTTAGAAAGCAAATATGTTCTTCATAGAAAACCAACTTGCAGGTCTGGGAAACAAAAGTGGATCAAATTCTACCCTGTCTTGCCATATCCATGTTTACAAAGCCTAGGGCTCTCTTCATACATGATTTGATTTAAACAAAAGAAGGTCATGGTAGTCTAGCCCAGTGACTTAGAGAACCTTACGACAAAGATTCAACTAGAAGATTACAGTGTGTGGTTCCTACAGTTAAAGAACTGCATATCATACACAGAACACTTATTTGGTCAACAACTAAGTTGTGAAGTTGAAGATACCATATTCAGAAATTCCTGAAATCTGATTTGTAATCGTATTATAATTGAATATATTTAGATTTGTTGTGCATATATTATTGGCATCATCAGTTGTCTTAGATGTACACTCCACATTCCAAATAAATGTATTTTGTTTATTATGGGGAAGGATGGTTGTTTTAGATAGCATTCTGTTGCTCTGATAAAACACTGACCAAAAAGCAACTTGAGGATGAGTTTATTTCATTATATATCTCCCAGGTCATAGTTCGTCACTGAGGGAAGTCAGGGCAGGAACTAAGGCAGTAACTGAGGCAGAGACAATGGAGGAAAGCTGCTAACGGGATTGTTCCCCTGGCTTGTGCTCAGCCTGCTTTCTTATACAGCCAAGGCTCACCTCTCCAGAGGAGTGACCATCCACAGTGGGTTGAGCCTTCTAACATCAACCAACAATCAAGAAAATGCCCTATAGACAGGCCTGCAGGCCAGTCTGATAGGGGACATTCCTCAGTTGAGGTTTCTTCTTCCCAGGTGTATCAAGTTGACAAATGAAGCTAACCAGAACAGATGACATCTGAAATCAAATGTACTTAATAAGGAAATATTTGTTTTCCCTTTATTCTCT
>NW_008351346.1:1866427-1879173 GCF_000622305.1 Nannospalax galili | reverse complement strand
CTCAATAAAACCAACCAATAGTATACAAACTAACATTATACCTTATGCATTACTAACATTTTTTTAGCATGGTGGAATTTCAGAACTGATGGTACAAGCCATCCCCTGAAATGTTTTAACACATTAGCCTCAACTCTGAAATTAATGGCACAAAGCACATATGCACTAAAATGACACCTAGAGCCATAGCACGTGATTGATGTCACAACCTGAAAACTGGAATGTGAACAGTCTGAATGAACACCTGGTAGTTTACACAAAGAAAACTAACAAAAGAAAACAAAACAGAATAATATCAGTGAACAATATATAGAAAAGATTATAGCCTGGCTTTGCAGACTAGAATTTGTTAATGAGATCTTTAATAGAATGCACTACATCTGCACAGGATGCATGCTAGCCTATGACCCAGACATTACGTTGTGGGGACAGCAAGATAAATGAGAATGAGACTGTTACATGAGAACCCCAAGGAAGTACCTCTAAGCATCATGTTGAACACTGGAACCTCTGTATTTAAAGGTCTCATCAAAACCAAACAACACACCCCTGTTTTAAGTTAAATAGATGCAATCATGTAAACCTCCAGACATTCACATCTTATGAATGTATTACTTTTTGGATATGAAAGGGGAAAAAAAAATCACAAAGTTCCACTTGATAGCAAGGGATAATTAGATACAAAAATCAACCAATCAAAAACTTTAAGAATTAAAACAAAGTCCCAATGTAGGAAAAACGAATGTACAAATGGAGAACAATCCCCCCAAATCAAAGAAGAAACTAACCCGCTGAGTTGGGAGTGGAGGGTGAGTTAGCTTGGCTTCCATGGGCTGACACATTGGTGGCAGTGACAGCCGTTTTGGCAGCATAAATATTGGCTTCTTCTTGAAATTTACCTATGTTCTTCTTGTACCGGATTCGCTTATTTCCAAACCAGTTTGATACCTAAAGCAGCATAAGAGAAGATGAGCAAGTTACAATTTCATCACTCAGAAAATGTGACAGAAAAAAAAAAAAACAGGCTTATGAAGGAATAATGCAGTAGGGACAGAGAAGTCTTAGTCTAGGCCCGAGTCTTGCAATGTTAATGCAAAGAGCTGATGTAAGAGAGTCAAAAAAACCAACCACATAAAATGAGATTCTCTTACTAGAACTAAAATTTAGCAAGGCACTGGGATAAAAGTTTTCTTATGGAGGACTGACTCACTTAAGCTAGGACTCTTAATTTGGGGCATGTATTTTAAATTTACTTATTTCTTAGTTTATGACACTTATATACACATATTAGGAGAAATGCTTGTTCTTTGTAAATCAATGCTAAAACTGACCTCACACAATCAGAATACATGAACCTTTAAATAGCCACATAAACCCGTATCAACATATGGATGTTTGCATATATAGGTTAATTTCAAATTTTGAGAATCTAAATAACTTTAATATGAACTTCGATTCATAGCTATATTGGGCTTCAGATCTCCAGATCGATATGATTTAATCTAATAGATTTCAATGAATATCTTGTACAAAGCTTGGTCTTATCCACATAAGGAAAAAAAAAAAAAAACTTGACGCACACAACTAATTATTCCTTTGAATTCCAGCCTTTAAATGTTAAGCCAATGAATACAATAAACCTAATTTACTTTCATTTGTGAATTTATTTTCTTCATGTGGCTTACAGCAGCTGTCATGGTTTGATTTGGTATTTCTTCTCCCTTTATTCAAAGACTTTTACCAGACAGAAGAGGAGACACAAGTTTACAAGTCCTGCTTCAGGGAGGAAAGTTTAATAATACCCCATATTCCAGATGTGATTTGGAACTACAGTACTGTGGTTTTTATTTAATTACAAAATAACCTATGAATTTGGTGAGGGAAGGAGAAATTGATCACACATGTAACATACCTCATATATAATTCATATTTAGCCCCCCAACAATGCCAGCTAAAAAAATTCTTGCAGAACTACACTTAATTTTTAAGTGCTAGCTAGCCCTCCAAGGCCTATGGTGGCTTAGAATACAGCAGAAATGCTAAGTCTTTGTTATAAAAATCAAACTGTACCAGTGCAGTATTAATAGACAAGAGAGAAAAATTCAATAACAAAATGCTTTATTTAATGCAAATGCAGGAAAACAGAGTTAAATTGGAGGAGGAAGGATACTTCTGGGTATATCTGAGGACCATGTCACATCTAACTATACTTTGAAATTCAAATTTTTCTTGATGTAAGTTTCACTGTTTGTACGAATCAATCATAATTATTATTGCCTTTTGATTTGTAGGTGGAACAGAGAGAGAGGGAAAGGGTAGGGACATTTTTCAGAGGGGGAAAAAAGAGAGAAAAGATGAAGGTAATTTAGGAGGACTTTCAAGGAAGAAAGGAAATGACCCAAGCCCAGTTGTATGAACTGTATGTGGAAAACAGCAAGAAGGAAGGGGATGGATGGGGGATGTGTTCAGAGAATGACTTCCTGTCTAGATGAGAAGAAAACTGGTCAGGAAGATGTTAGGTCAGCTTAGGCATTTCCTACAATGTCTGCTTGGTGGTACAGTGCATCTAACATTAAATATAGAGTCACTGCTAATGAACACTTAATTGTTATGGACTAAAGACCTAACGTGTGTTAAGTAGTAGGGATGCATATGGATGAGACAGCATGTGTCAGGCAGTACAGGAAGAAAAATGGGTTTTTGTAGGGAGTGTTTGATTCACATCTTAAACATGTTATGTTTCAAGAGATTATGGGCAGAGCCATGGCAAAATCCAGTGGGAAGTAAGATACATGAGTTTAGGATGGAAGCCCCATCTGGATATTCAAATGGAGGGACATTTGTAGCTATGAGTGTGTAGGATGGTGCTTTTCAGAGTTAAGTGTTCACAGATGGCTTGTGGAAGCGATTCTAGGCCCCATTCTCACAGATTCTGAGACAGGGATGATAGAAAACTCAAGAAGTTGACTTTCTTGTAGGTCCCAGGTGATGTGAATGCTGCTGTTGCTTTCTGAGGACCACACTTTGAGTAGAACATAGATAGAAGAAGGGCTCTTTGGGGACATAGGGAAAAGATAGTCACTAGATGCCTTTCAGATGGATGTAGGTGTATGAGCATGTTTTTCTTTAGGGTTAGGGAAAAAGCCAATAGTTTTTTTTTAGCAGATTTCTCAAGAATCTATGACTAAAAGAGAATAAAGTCCACTGAGACTAGAGTGTATACTTATGGAAGGAAGGAAAGAAGGAAAATAGCTGTGGGGGAGGCAGAGTAAATAGAGTTAAAAAGGCTGAGCAGGGATGACCTAGGGGAAGAGAGGAAAACCCAGAGAGAAGAGGATTGGGGAAATCAAGGACATTCGCATGGATCCTGTGAACAGGATTTTAAGAAGAATGGGTGGTTATTGAGCTGGACCCTATAAAATGTAAAAGAAAAAAGTTTTCTCCCCTAGATTTGAGAAACATAGTCAGCTTTAATATTATATCATATGATCCAACCAACTGCGATTGACAGATGGTACAAATAAGATGCCTCAAAAGTAAGGATGAATTTCCTAGAATCCCATAGTTGACGCTTGTCAAAAACAAGCTCCCATCCTACTAGTCTATGAATCATATCGTGGTGTGTGTGTGTGGGTGTGTGTGTGTGTGTGTGTGTGTGTGTGTATGTGTGTATGTGAGATGTGCTGAGGAGGGAATGATGGCATGGACTTGGGATAGCTGGAAGATGGAGAAAGGTGATACAGCATGTAAACAGTCACTTTAGTGAACAAAATATGTGCACCCCGAGTTTCTATGAGGCAAGAGGTAAAGGTTGCTGGAGCAGGCCTGAATCTCCCATTTTGTTACGATCTTGATTGGCTCCAGAAGAGATTTCTGTTTATTTTCTTTGTTTGGCTGTCACTTCCAAATGAATTTGAAAGTTTGAACTGTAAATTTGGGATTCAGTCCATAGACTAGTTTAATTCTACCTTGGAAGTATAGGATTCCATAACTGAAGCCCACCAATATGTGAGCTGGTGGTATGGTCCTGCCTAAAACACTAGGCTCAGATATGGAGCTAGCAGAAAAGGAGCATCATTTCTCTCCCTTCCTCTTTCTTTTCTAAACAAGGGGTCAGATAAAAGGGGTTTAGAAAAAAGTCTAAACACAAAACCACCAGGCTAGGCTATTTGAGTTTTCCTTTCATTGTTGACTGGAAATAAGTTTTAGCTATGTCAAAGAACCACAGAAGACCAAGGTTAAAAAGGCCTATATTCACTGCCTTACCAAATAGATGTTTCCAAGGAGAGTCACTCATGCAAAATCCCCAACAGCCTGTGTGGGTGTTGTGGCTGAGGGGTGGGAGGTGCGACTAATTCAATTGGAAATGGTGAAGTTCTGTATCTTACCAAAGTGGATGTTTCCAAGAAATCTTGCCAAAGAAATCTTATCAAATATATCTTACCAAAATGGAGAGAGATTTAAGAGATCCCTGACAGCACTGTATATAGGGGGGTATACACACACACACACACACACACACACACACACACACACAGAGCAGGGAGGGTGCTGCTAATCCTTTTATTAGAAATACCTTAGATGAAGCTCGATATCCTGACTGAACTTAGTTTGCAGTTTTGCTTAGCTAAACACAGGTTGATGGGATCAGCCCCTTGTAGGGAGTCAATTCAGGAAAATACAGATGCCTAGTTTATATAAAAAGCTGTTTCCTTTGGATAGAATTGGGGTCTTTAACAACGAAGTGGAGATCTTTTTTAAACGTTAAAACCTCTTTTAATTTTATGTCTTATAGAGTTTAAATAAAAAAGAGGGATCACCTATTTACTGTAATTCTGAGTAGCATATTTTAAACCAAATATTTCCATTTAAGTGTTTAAAAAAAAAAAAAAAAAAAAAAAAAAAGCTGTTTCCTTGGAAAAATTCCAAGTAGCATTTCTCCCAAGAGGGGCACTTCTTCTCCATGACTCTTTCCTTCAAGTGTGTTTAGTTCTCTTGCAGGTGATGTAATTCTAACAGAAGCATTCTCTGACCAATCTCTGAATTACCACCACTGTTTGTGACTAGGCGCCAGGGTTGATATCTGGGTTTGGTGTGAGCAGAAATTTGTACAGATATTTTGAGTGGACAAAGTGTGTATGTGTGTGTGTGTGTGTGTGTGTGTGTGTGTGTGTGTGTGTGTGTGTGTGATTCTTGGGGATTAATGCTTACTCGCTTACTTTTTAGGGTTTTAGTTGAACCATTTACCATGGCTGGTTGTATCATATGATATATTAAAACTGCCTCTATTTCTCAAACCTAAGAGTATATACTTTTAAATCTTTTTATCTGGCACAAAAGTCCAATAACACTTCCTATATTAGTATTTGAGACAGCACGTCTATAACTTTTTATACCACGTATCTTTCCAAGTCAGTTGCCTCCTTCCAGTTCCTACATGCTGGAGGAAGGGGGCATGCCAGGACATTTTGGGAAGCCATTCCAATGTAACCACAGTAGCATGCTCAAGTTCCTTCCCTCCACCAGTTAACAGAGTCAGAACATCAAGAGAAGGCATTTATGTCTCTTTTATTTGAAGGCTATCGTGAGTAGTCTTATTCACTGACTCTGAGGGTTCCTGGGTTGGGGAAAAAGTGCTAAGGACCTGGCTGAGTTGGAAGACACAGCAGGGAAGACACAGGTAGCCTTGCAAGTAAGAAATATCCATCCAAAGCAAGCGAGTACCAATGGGCCCCACCTCTGTTTCCATGCTGTATTCCAATTCTTCACTTCCTTTGGTTGATTTCATTCAGATTTTTTTGAGTGACTTACCTGGAAACGATCTTACACATAGTAAGAGCTTACCTTGCCATGTTAAAAGCTTTAACTGATGGAGCTCACAAGGCACAAATATCCAATAAAGGCTTGCAAGACCCTGCCATGAGGCCCCGCTGTGGCCAGACTACAAGCTAGGCCTTTTGAGGGGCTCCTCACCTGGGAGACTGTGATGCCACACTTCTTTGCTAACTCCTCTTTGGCTTCCTCACTGGGGTAAGGGTTGCTGAGATGGGAATAGAAATATTCATTCAGAATTTCTGTGGCTTGCTTGTTGAAATTCCGTCTCTTCCGCCTTCATAAAGAGAAAGGAAAATAATGACAAAGAGGCTCACATGGAATAAACAGGACAAAGACAGAGAGCTTAAGCTAAAGGTGAGTTAGAGGAAATTTGTGAACTGCTAAGTTCCCAAACCGCTAAAATTATCTTTCCAGTGTACACTGGAGAGGGGAATCAAGTGTTCAAAGTGAGAAGATTCTGAACCCTAGACCAGCTGAATACCAGCTGGGTGATTGTGCTGCCTCCCTAAACATCAGCTTCTTCAACTGAGCTCAGAGAAAAAGGACCACACACAGAACGCAGTCAGTACAGTATCTGGTACCAGACAAATGCCAGGACTCAGGGGTTGCATTCCAGGCCTTACCTTCACAGCAATGAATTCAAGTCATCCACTTTTCCCCCAGTGGGGCAGATGTGGCTATTCCAATTCACAGATGAAGAACTGAGTGCAAAGGTTACTCAGCCAATGAGCTGTGGAGCTGAGATACTAGTTCAGGTCTGCCTGGCTGCAAACCCAGTCTCTTCCTTCTATACAAATTGCCTCCTGGCAATTACACAGAGACTCTGCAGCCCCAAGTTAAAAATAAGTTATCATTTTCTCTCTATTCTATCCTCATGCAAATGCATCCAACATTTTAAAAAGCCATCTGGGGAAGAGGGCAGGAAAGTGACTGAAATTAACCCCCTGACTGCTTGACCTCCCTCAAAAAGAGAGAAATGGCATTTCTTTAGCAAGAACAGCTGCTAAATGGTAAAACAAAAGCTCACAGAAATCTTTCTCATACACAGGTTGCCAAAGGGAAGAAGACCATTTTTTTAATAAAAGCATTTTTCTGCCTTTTACAAAAAAGTGCTAATTGAACTAATTTCAAGTGAGAATCACTTTATTGCATCCTCACAGCTAAGGCCTGTGGGTAGTTGGGGGAGTCTCTTAGAGGGCTCTGGGATCTTTGCAGATCTGGTTGGCCCTCCTTGAAGTGGTGAAGCCTTCATTTTTAAATTCATTCTATTAACACTTTTACTTTCTTGCTTTTATCAAAAGCTTTTCCTTATGGGAAAGATTTCTAGAACATCTCGGGTTATGCCAGGATATAGAATTTCCCAATTTAGCCATCCGAAAGCACTGGTGGCCTTGCTAGACAGGAAATTCAGCTAATATTGTATTTTCAGGGTCCCGCTTGGATTAATTAACACAATAAAGTGCCTGATTTTACCGGATGAACACCATCTGTCCACAGGTATCAACCACATCTGTCCAGATTATGCCAAGCCCAAGCCACTCTTCCAAATCATGCTGGGTTTCTGGGTCATCCAGCATCAGAAATTGGACAGATTAGATTTATAAGCACAAAGAAAATGTAGGCATGTACAGAAAACTCTTGCATGACAAAAATTTGGGGAGGATAGCCAAATGGTTAGCATGGTCTCCAGGCTTGAGTTTAGAGAACCTCTGTCTGTTTTACCTATAGACCCCAAAGGTGCTTGCAATTGGGAGAGCCTCTGATCCTTCACCCCATTGTTTGCATTAGCATTACAGTGTATTTTTTGGGAATCTTCCAACCGAACTCAAAGGAAACCTCTCTGGAATGTGTTGGTGGCATGGGGCTGGTGCAGACAGCTGTTCCCCGCTCTCTGTGTCATGATGTGCGATCTTACTTGGTGGTCTCACTTACTCGGATGGACTCGCTTATCACTTCTTTCTATAGCTGTCTTAATCTGTTTCTGAAATCCCATGATCAGGGTTTTTCTAGTTTCAGGAAATGTAGTAAAAATAACCAAAGTCTGCTTGAGCTAACGGAGACACAGCTTTAGTTTGAAATGTGACCAGCTTGGTGAGTTAACATTTGGGATCTCAAGCCCATCAGAAACATTGATCTTTAAGGATCTTCATTTTTAATGTAAGAAATATAGATGCCATTTGACTATTAGTAGACAAATGCAGAATTTTAAAGACAGAGACTTGTCTGGTTATGGCCCTGGGAGATTATTTTTCTAAAGGTGCCAATGGCAATGAGAAGTATAGACTTACATTACTCATTGTGAAATGTATTGCCCCTCCTCCTGCTCCCTCTCTTAAGGGCTTCTGTCCTCCATCACAGCATCCTCTAGGCAGCTTCCAACAAACTATTTCTAAAACCATGATCACCTTTCACCTAAACCAGCTCCATCTTCTTTGATACTCATATTAGTGAATGACCTTATCATAGAAACAGTTCATTGCTGTTGCTTATTCATTCATTCGTTCATTCGTTCTTTAAATATACGAGTGCTTAAGCTGTGCGAGAACCTGGGAGTAACTCTCAACTTTCTTCTTTCTCACCGTCATCTGATGAAGGGCCCCAGAGCAAGGTCTGCCAGTTCTGTCTTTGCACATCTTTCCTTTGTCCCACTTCTGGTGCTACCAGTATTTCTGAATGGTTTCGATGAGCCAGTGTGTACCACGCTGCTGACTGTGGTGGTAGGTTCTGTATGTGTGATAAGGGAATGTTCTATGTGTGTGCTGTCCAATACAGTAGCTGCTGTAACCTGTGGCTCCATGTGGCTGATATGTGGCTAGTGGGATGACAGAATTAATTTTTAAAATAATATTCTAATTTATATTATATATAAAATTTTGAGAAAGGGTCTCTCTGTAGCCCCAGCAGGCCTGAACTTGCTATGCAGACCAAGCTGGCCTTGAACTTACAGAGATTCCCTTCCCTCTTCCTCCCATGTGCTGGGATTAAAGACATGTACCACCACGCCCGGGTCTAATTTTATATTTTAATAAATTTGAATTTAGAGTCAAATGACCAAACTAGACAGTGCATTATTAGATTGATGCTTTCCAGAAGTCATGCTCAAGCAGCCATCATGGAAGGGAGCCCAATTCAGGACATCACAGAAGCAGGGGATGACCAGGAAACCCTGTTTTCTTCTACTCTGTAGGATATCAATATTAATCTTTAAGCAAGAACAGCTCTCTGGTTACTCCATAAAATGGGGATGGTATTTCATATTCTGGCTTTGTTAACCCAGTCTGGAAAGCACAGGGATCAACAGTGGTTCACTTCAGTCTCTTTCAGCTGAACTCATTCTCGGCAAAATCACAATATTAACCTACCTAAACCATGGCTCTCTCTACCTATGCCACTAGGAACTATAAAATGGAATAATATAGAAGTATATATTTATATATTATATCATACATTTATATACATAAACATATTTGCATGCCATATTACATATCTAAATATACAATTTGTTATATATTTATATATTTTATGTAGTTATATATAATACATACAATTTGTATTTATATATTATATCATATATTTATTATGGATAGACCCAATGAAAATAATATATATATATGTGATATAATATAAACATAGGAATTCATATATAGATACCTAGATCACCCATTATATATTGATGTCTAAAACCTGAATCTTTGGAAGGATAAGTCCCTTGACCTGGATCACAGAGATGGTGTTCTAGGTTGTAACCAGAATTTGAATCCAGGGGAATTATAGAACTTAAGTAATATTTTCCCATAATCCTTCCCTAAACACCTGAGGGTTTCTGCAGCTTAAAAGGAGAGATTCGACTTTTCTCCGGGTACTGCTCAGGTTTTTAGTGTGTTTATTCCACTCCTCAGGCCTCATTTCCCACATTTCTACATATACTGTTCAGTGTTTTGGTCAGCCACATCTGATACACTCCTTTATTAAGCAAAGACTCTGGCGACTCTCATGTTTCTCTTCTCTTCACACTGCCCTGAATGTTTCTCTCCCACAGTATTTTCCACAAGTTTACACACGTCTCTTCAATTCGAAAGCAAATTCCTCCAGGGGAGGAGCCATGTCTCACTTATACTTGAAACTGTGTCTAACACACAGAAAGCACTTAGGTAAGTATTGCTAAAGCCAAACGAGATTGTTTGACTTTGCTCATACTATTCCGTCTACTTCACAAACATCCACTCTTCTGAAATTCAGTGATGTCTTTCGTCTCCTGGATCTTTTTCCCTTTGATAGATTTGGTAGATGGTCTCAGGTGTAACATGCAGTTCTACGATTATGTGTAAGAATGTCTGTTCCATGAGATCGTGAGCTATGTGAAGGCAGGATCCAATTTACATATTTTTGTTATCTTTATTATTCAGGTAGCTAAACCACCATCTGGCCCACACCAGGAGCCCAGTTAGATACATAAATAAGTCTGAATATAGTGTCATTTTGCCTACAGCCTACTGGATGTCTTTTCCTTTGCTTTCAGTCCTCTGATAATTCAGGACAAATCTCAAAAGCCTACCTGTACGCACCTGTTTGCATTACTATTGCTAACTTCCACAAAGCTCTACAGGAAGATCATTGGAAAGTTTGCTTCAAAATCACTTCGAGGCTTTAAAAGTTCTCTGTCTCTTACTCTCTTTAAGGGAAACACTATTTGCTGCACTGAACAAACTTACCAAGATGGCAGCACAATGCCTGGTACATAGCACAAGATGATTAACGTATAAATCGGCTTTTTAAGTTCAACTTTCCTGACACACTTTTGTTAATGTAAGGAAAAGAGAAAGGATACAATCTGAGTAGGAAGAATCTGGGTCAAGGGTTTAGCTGAGAAGTACAGTGGGCAGGATTCTAAGGTCCCTGAACCTCGTGAGCATAATACCTTCCCCCTGTGAAATGATTCTGATGGTGACCACAATCAGATTCATCCTTGTGATTAGGTTAAAGCTTTAGTAAGTAGAGTTTCTCTTGGGGGCCATGAGGAAGAAAGCAAGCAGTCTAGTTGTCAATGCTTCTACAGACAGGCAGCCCCCAGGAACCAAAGCTCTCCATGTCCTATGATCACAGGGAACTGAATTCTGCCAGCTGCATGTGTAGGCACAGCTGCTGCAGACATCTTGGCCACAGCTTTGCTGAGGACCTAGCTGAGCTATGCTTAAACCCAAGGCTAACGGAAACTGCAAGATAATAAACCTGTGTGGTTTTAAGCTGCTAAATTTGTGGTAATCTGCTACAGAGCCATAGAAAGCTAATATAGGGCACGCTCTACCACAAAGGAGTAACAGTCAATTCTACATACATATTAGATTACAAAGACTAATCCCATTACTAAATCAGGTCTCCTTTGTGTTTTATTTGTCTTCCATGAAATCTGTTCTGATGAGGCCTTTCCCATCAGATGCACGGTTGATTCAGAGGGGCACATGAACACTGGCAGTGAGTACTTTATGTCTTTATCAGTGAGGGTGGCTTAGCGCTCTCCCCCAATTACTGGAAGGAGGTAAATTTCCTTATCAGAAATTTTGGGTAAACATTTATTTTCAAGATGGGAAAACCATTTACTTTACCCTGGGCTGTCACTTCGGATGATGTTTTGCTGACGAATATATCCACACAATAAAATGAGGTCGCCACTGACAACAGGTTTAGCTGCTTCGGTCTTGAATTTTGGCTCAGATGCAGTGATTCAAAGACTGCAACCAAAGTAAGAAAGAGGCCCTGTCTTGGAGTGATTTTCCTTCTGGTGCCAAATGGAAGAATCTAGGCAGAAGCTGGTGGAAGGGAAATGAACTATGTACGATGCTCAGCTAGTTTTTGTGTCTTTTAGAGTCTGACCTTCAACTGGGCACAGCAGGATTGCTGTGAAGAGAAATCCAGGGAGACAATGGTTCTGCTCTGCCTCTCTCTCCACTTTCTCTCTTGAAAAGAACCCAGTCTAGACCTAACTTTTCTTTTTTGTCAGTGTCTGCCAACATAAATACCAACTCCAGCATTTTAACTAAGCGAGTTACCATGGGGATGTATGTAACACATGCAGTGTGGTGGCGGCTGCAGCTCTGAGGAAAGACCCAGACAGAAGCGTTGCTCGCACTGTGAAAATGACTGAATTAAAGAAGCCAGGCTGGCACACAGAAAGGGTCCTGCTGGAGGGAGATACTACTCACTCTTATTCCACCCCTACAACCGGCTGGGAAACCCATCTTCATTTTTTAAAAGATTTTATTTTTTATTATGTGGATATGTGTGGGGTTGTGTGTGGGCTTGTGCCTGCAGAGGCCAGTGGAGGGCATTGGATTCCCTGGAGCTGGAGTTCCAGGAAGTAGTAAGCTGCCAGATGTGGGTGCTGAGAACTGAACTTGGGTCCTCTGCAAGATCGCTTTGCTGTTTACTACTAAGTCATATCTCCAGCCTCATCATTTTACCTTCTCCTGGCTAGAGGAGTCTACTGGTCCAGAGACATAGCTTGCTTCCTGGTATTCTCATTTTTGTATCTCCTGCAACCCCCAAACACAGTGAATAAAAGGAAGGTGGTGAAAGGTTGCAGGGACTTTAAAATAGGTCCATGAAGAGACCTATTTAAACTGTGTGAGAGACTGCAGGTTGGAGAGCTGGGAAGAATGTCTGAGAAGAGAGAAATCCAGGAGTAGCTGTGATTCTTTCTGTCTGATTGAAAAGGGACAAAACTATAGAACATAAAAGTCTATCCTGACTGTGACATACTAACATTCTGTAATAAAAGGAATATATTGGGATTATTTTTGGGAACTGGGATAGTGATGGCATGTACATTCACAAAAAGTGATTATTTCAAGGTAAACTATAGATTGTAGGCCATACCTGCACTCTGAGAAATATTGTTTTTATTAATAATAATT
>NW_008351346.1:1862267-1866358 GCF_000622305.1 Nannospalax galili | reverse complement strand
ATAATTAATACTTAATTGCCAAAATATTCTTCTAGAGAAGATGAAAAATCTGATTATCACCATCTTAGAGGCTAGAGAACAGAATCCAAGGGATTCAAATGAACCCATTGGTCGACAGAGCACAAGAATTAAGAATTGGTTCTTAGTCTTTTGTTTTCCATTCTCATGCTTTTTTAAAGGGCCGTTCTATCCATGTTTTCTTGAAACAGTTTGAACTCCTAAGTAAGGTCATCATATAGAAAATATCAAACTAGCTAGGTCACTATCTGGCCACTTTCTTATCCTTTTATACCCAAGGAAACACATGTTACTCAACTTTGAATTTCTTAACTAGACCACAGCACAGGGCCATCTACTAAGAATTATTTCTTGAATTTAGGTGAAAATATTCTCTGCTTATATGCAGTGTGGAAAAGATCCCAGCTTTCAAGCAATTGGAATTGACCTTCCTGGTCAAATTCTATGGTATACTAGTAAAACAAGCACGTACCCATAGTTATGAGTTTCTCTAGAAAGGGAGAGAACTCCATGTTGTACAGACACAGTCACTGCCCTCTGTGAGGCTTACCTAGAGTGAGTAGCAATGGCAATAAAATCATTCCCTGCAGTCAAGGATTTTTCCAGGACTACACGAACCCAACGGTGTATCCTGTCTTCCAGTCTGCCTTTCTCAGACCCAAGCACTGCCCTTAGGCTAGTGTTTGGCTCAGCATTCAATATAATAGAACTGGAGCTTTAGGGGATGGGGAAGGCAGTCCATGAACCCGTACTCTAGTGGATCAGTATGTCCTCCTGAAGATATGACAACCTTTCTAGACAACCTGGGTACTTACCTTGCATCCAGAAACCGGGAGCGCAGGATCATGACCGCCTCACAAGTGCTCTGTTTGAGCTGCATCTGGATGGAGCTGAACTTGCGGTGGATGATGCTGACCATCCGCTCGATCTCCTTTGGGGAGATGGGCCTGGTCCGGCTTTGCTCCCGCAGGAGGTTCATCACGTGGGTGGTGAATTCATTGCATGCCTACAATGACGGCAGATTGAGCATGGGGTCAGGTTGAGGGTTCATGGCTTAGCATACATTGAACCCATGCTACACAGCTGGAGCACTTTCCTAGAGTCTTGTACAGTGATGAAAACTCCAAGAGTTTGTGACATTTTATCAAAGCTGATAGATAGAATAAATGAGTGTCTAGAAATTCCTTTTATCCCCAGTGGCTCTGGCTCTAAGTTTTGGCCTTGGTTTCAATTTCTAATGGAAAATAAAATTCTGCAGCTATTTTAACATCATTTTTTTCTATGGTTTTATAACAGTGAAAGGCGAGATACTTAACATCCATTCCTGCCCTTTACCCCAGTGTTAACAGCAAAGAGAGTTGGGGTCAAATGCATCATGTGCTTTTTCGGTCTTGTTCATTATCTCTGACATGGTAGGCCTTCCAAATATTCAATTTTGGGATACATAAACAGCCAAAAGAGTTTAAGTGGAGTCATGGAATGAAACACTTTGATAACTCTTCCAGGAGGTTTCTCATTCGTCTGCTTTGAGTCTTAAGAAGCTTTCTTGTGCTGGACTTCTGATTCACTATTGTCTATAACACATGGGCATCTGTCCCCAGAATCTTATAAAAACAGCATCCAACACAATGTAGAGGATTTAGCAACTATCCTTGTAGGAACATATTATCAGCCCACTCTGGAAGTCAAACTGGAAATGAAATGTCTCCATTTTTGTATTTTACAGTTGGGAAAACTGTGATCTAGAGGGGTGGAAGGCTTTTCCCAAAGGTACACAGCAAGCACAAAAGGGCTAAAGCAAGGCCCAAATGCTTTATGTTATTACAGGCCAGGGAGTTCAGAGCCTGAGCTCGCTCTTTGGGAAAGCACTGCCCTTTCTTTCAGTTGTTAATACTTAACATCCATGGTCTAGTTTCATTAGCTGAACACTCAATAAAATATCTATTCACCGATTAACTTGCAGCAATGCTGTAAAACTGTATTAGATTTGTAATGAAAAGGGCAAGATGGGGCTTTGAGAACTTCAAACTAAGGACTCAAAGGACTCCAAGTTTAATATGAAGAGCAGAAACACACTTGTTATTGACAGCATTGCATTACTATGTTTTTATAGCATAAAGCCCTTCATATGTGTCAATAATGCAGTAGCAATAACAGGAACGCATACTCACAGGCTATTTATCAAAGAGTCCCTTGAGCTTGGATAACCAAAGGATCACAGGCAAAGGCATCCACAGGGCAGTGTCTGAACCCGACAGTGGGAGGCCTGCATTGCACCCCGCCTCTGTGAATATTTTCATAAATCTTTTCATTAACAAGAGTCCCATTTTATTCATCTGGGAGATTTAATTATTCTGTAACCCTCTAACACATTGAATGGCACCTGTGCTCTTGTGTAGAGACCTGGGTATAGGAAAGATTATTTGCATAGACCAGCAGTGACAGGTCGCCTGGGTCCCTGCCTGCAGAACTCATGTAGCTGTGGGATTTGGAGAGGTTCTTTGACATATCTGTGCCTCTTTTCCCTATTTGTGAACTGAGGATAATAGCCTCCATCTCAAGGGGTATAGGGGAGCTCCAGTGAGTTACTGTGTGTGTGATGTGTGTCTGGCTTAACGAATCTGTGTCTTCATTATGGCTTCAAACTACAGGTAACTTAGAAATCTGATGTGTTATTCACATACAGTAAATTTCTTTAGGCTTCATTTCTGTCTTAGCAAAAATAAAGGTGGTAGTAAATACCTCCTTTCTACTCTGCAGGAATATGTTGAAAAAAAAGTCTACACACTGAGTCCACGGAGCATTTTTTTTTCTTCACTCAGGAAAGTGCTCTCCAGACACAGGTCTGTTGTAAGCATATTCCCTATCCAACCCTAGCCCCTGCACCTGTATAGTAAAGAGGCGGGAAGTCAATCCTGGCAGTGAGCTATCTGAAATGCTGAGGCCCCACAGGACAGAGAGCAGAGTGGAGGCCCGAGCACAGAACAAGCCTCCCAGCCATCTTTCTGGAGAAATCCAACAACCTGCTGAGTCTCAGCCTCCTCACCTCCATGGGGCTCCCAAAGAGGAGGAGTTGGAGGCAAGGAGGTATTGTTAAACTCACCAGCTCTCAGCTGGGAAGCCACAGTGCTTGGCTAATAATAATGTGCTTCATTACAGTGAATAAAAATACTCACAATATCTGATGTTTAGTCAGGGCATTTTATTCCAAGGCCTTTTCTGCTCTGCAATAAGCAGACAGTGGAGTCCTTTCACCCACTGCTGTGCTACAGCAAAACAGCTGCTAAACAGCTGCTTGGGAACACGGAACAGAGAGCCAAGAGTTCCAAGCCTGTCTGAGATGGACAGGACATGACGATCTAGATTCTTCCAGGACTTGAACTGCCCACAGCTCCCCCTCAGTCCCCATCATGTCACCATCATAACCTGAACTGCTTCTCTTAGGTCAAGTGCTCAAACTGTGACAGTAAGGTACATATTTGGTGTTAAACCGTAATAGAATGGGCTGAAGATTTGTCCTGTAGGCTGTCAGAGAAACCATGGTGAAGAGCTCAAGCCACCTCCTAGGGCAGAGGGATTTCTACAAAGAGACTTTCCAAGTAGGTATCCAAGGGCATCTGGTGAAAAGACAAACTAAAGAGAAGCCCCACAGGGAATCTCACATGTTCTAGAAATTTGGCTCACATTCTGTGGGTTACACCACCCATTTTCTTCATGTCTCCTTCTGACTGAATCTGGCTGCCAGACTCACTCAAAAAAGTACAAGGAATCAGAGACCTCTCTTAGCTGTGAACTGGATTAATCCACCTAAGTTCAGCATTCGAGATTTAGCCCCATCAATACTTCAGTGGTGTTATTTATAAAGCCAAACTCCATAAAGCAGCAAGACGGTCATTTTTATAAACAGTTCTTGGAATAAGATTCAGGTTTCTGACACCATGGTTTTTATCTTTTTGAATATACTGAAAATAATTACCTTAGCCACCAACATGATCTGCTAAAATAAAAAGTGTTTTTGCCAATCTCATTTAATGAATAAAACAATTTCCTTGCTCTCTTTTGAAAGTTTGTAG
>NW_008351346.1:1828804-1861986 GCF_000622305.1 Nannospalax galili | reverse complement strand
TTAAAAAAAAAAAAATGACTGATTCAGGTAGATTTAATTCAAAGACTGGGAGTGAGAAAAGAGATGCTAGCAAATTATCATATGGTTATCTGCTATCAAAGTACAAAAAGCAAAACAAAGACAGCAGAATCCACTGGTAAACAACTACCAACATAGAGGGTGACATTTTACTTCACTGAGGTTTCCTACTTTTAACGAAAGCCCCATGAGGAACTGGTACAGAAAAATGAAGAAGATGGATCTCCCAAACATACTAGCTAAAAGGTTAATAGCACTATCTCCTCACAATCTGCTATTTATTATAATTAACAAACTAAGTAAAATAAATTATTAAGTATCCAGAATGTGCTAAGCAGTGTTCACTTCTTACCCAGAAACTGCCTACATGAATAAGGAGACATGATGTTCTACTTTCTAAGTCTAATAAATATGGAAGACGACCACTATTTCATACATACAATTTGTCATGGACTCATGGGGGTTTCCTTTAAGTTCCTTATTCCCAATTTCTTTATGATTTAGTGTAGGTCACTATCCATGAGAAGTTTCTAGAGAAAGCGTTTCTATCACTAGCCTGTCTTAGGTACCAGGAACTAGCTCAGGGAGGTAAAAGAGAACAACCTTATTATTTCATTGTTGACCTGTGTTCATACTCTGTTCATATTAAATGGAGTCAGGTCTTGTTTTAATAAGACCCCTTGGTCTAAGGGTCAAAACTGGACTCTAGGGTAACCTCTGTTCCACACTGGATGTGTGACCTTAGACACACTTTAAAATCTTTGAGCTCACCTTCCTTACCTGCATCAAATGAAGACTGTGACAGTGCCTGTTCTAGGTACTCAACCACAAAATGGCTTTAAAGAGCAAGTGCAATTATACCACACCAAGTGTTTTGTGATGGTGCATGTTATTGAAATAGACTATTGCTGCCAGGACATTCAGTCATTTTGGCTTAAGATGGAAGGACAAAGGGGTTTCAATCAATGAATGAGTTCTGTACTGTCTACATCCTGTGCTAACAATAAAGTCAGCTTTCAACACCTCTCCACCTAACATGCACTGTAGTTGTATGACTGGAGGAGGCTATAGTCTGGGTTCCTTTTGTGCCCTGCTTATATGGCATGAGATAAACTGAACAGCAGGTCTAGGCAGTTTCTGGGCAGGGGCTTCCTTGTGAAGGTGGAGTAAATTAAGAGCACGGAGAAACCAAGAGGCCGTTCAGGGATCTTCAGAAGGAGCATTCTCATGAATATTCTATAGTTATCCCACTAAGTTAGGGCAGACTTCATTGTAAAGAGATAATCCAGGTGGAGGAAATGGCTTGGTCAGCTTGGCTCAGACTCTCCTGAGATCCAGGATATGTCTCCATGAGCCAACACTGTGTCAAGAACATTTGCTCCTTCCCAAGAAGGTAAAGCACAAGTTTAAGAACACCTTGCTTTGATTTCCCTTCCTTCATCTCTCCCTGTGCCTTGTCTGATGGTTCAATTTCACTGTGCTTAACTTCAAGGTTCACAGTATTCTCTCCTACACAAAAGAGTGGACGCTGTAGAGATCAGTTTCAAACGTGGACAGGAGTACAATAATGCCCATTTCTATTTTAAAATTTAAATTTTCTATTAAACGTGCATTTGCCTTCTTCCTAGACAGTCATAAGTGGATTGCCTTTTGCTTTTGCTTTTTCAACTCATAAAAATAGGAAAAGAAAATCTAGCTCAATGTAGGGAAATTCACACTGAACTTCAGGGCAGTTACCATCCAAAGAAATGGCAAAAAATACATCTGTCAATTAACAAACAGAGGAAAGCCAGATGTTACAGGACTCCCAGTAGAGAAATATTCTTCACAGTGGTCCAAGAAAGAGCATTGGCAGAGAAATTTGAATGTGTTGGGGACAGTAGGTGGTTTCTCTTTGAGGGTGCCTCATGTTTATTCACTACTTTGTATCTTAAAGCCATCCTTCTTCTCTCTGTCATGGGATTTTTACGGTCCTTCACACCCTTAACCACTAATCTACAGTTCTTTGTCAAACATCTTCACCTTTCAGGGTACAGCACGTGGGTCTGTTATATTGTCAGAAGAATGCCATGATGGGAATTGAAGTTGGTCTGACTTTAGGGTTCTCCTGATGTGATCTACTTTCTCTGCAGAGAAGTGTGTGCCATATAGCACTCCATATACAAAAAAGAGAGCACATTAGGCTCCATTGAACTGACTGTAGGTAGAGTGAGGGACCCAACAGTCAGGTTCAAGTATCCCTTCCCACAAGATTCTGTGGGCATAAGAAGAGTAATCCTTCTTAAATAAATAGCAAGCAAGGACCAAGGGACGCCAGCAGCCTTCTGACGGTCAGGTGGCACCTTTGATAATAGTATGTGGAGGGGAGGTCCTGTACGTACATGGCATATCTTGCAAATGATTTGGAGTTTCAGGCACAGGGTGCTCCTTATGTTGACTTTATATTTCTTAAATTAATCATTTACAATTTCATAGGTTTTAGTGGCTTACCCTCATTTAAGGCCTGGGCTTTCAATACCTGAGATTAAAGTTTTGGGGGATTCAAGACTGGACAGGGCAGGAAAGGCTGACCTCTGGGAAAGGCATATTCAGGCATGCTTGCAAGCCCTGAGTTGGAGGTTTGTTTCTCTCTTGGGAACACCTTAAGGGCCACGTTGGGGCCCCAGTCTGCAGGGTTGCAGTTACCTGCTCATACTTCTCCAGCTCCGTGTGGTAGATTTGTCTGATCTGTGAGAGTTTGGCTCTGTAATCGGAATGCTCCACTGAGTTGTCTGAACCTGCACCTCCAGACGCTGCTGCCGCAGCCGCCGCCGCTGCGGACCCTCCACCTTTTTCCGGCCCTGCCACCCCTTCCGCTAACAGCATGTTGTCCAGTCGCATCAGCTGGGGGTCTGTGGGCTCCTCTTCCTGCGCTCCTCGAATACTCAAAACTACAGGGAAAGACAAAGAGAAAGGAAAGCATTATCGCCCATCCAAGGGCAACAGTGAACAAAAGCAAAATATCAAAACCCTCAGCTGTGCCCCTCAGCTAAGCGGTCTTCTGGTTCACCTACAGTAATGGTGTGTGAGGATGGGAGAAGGGCAGGAAAAGAGGAACTGTAAGAATGAGGACTAGAATGTGCAAGGAGACACTTGTTATTTCCAATGAAGAGTTAACTCTGCTTACATGAGGTACAAGAAGAACAGCGGGTACAGGGCCAGGGGGAGGATGACAGGGTGTCAGTGCGGGATGGGTAAAGAGTTTTATTTTAGGAAGATGAAAAGGTTCTTGAAAGCCCAGTATAGTGCCCAGTATAGTGGGCCCATATAGAGTGCTGTAATCCCAGCACTCAGGTAGTAGAGGTAGGAGGGTCAGGAGGTCAACATCATCCTCTCTACTGTGTTAAAGGCCAGCCTGGGCTACATGAGGCCCTGTAGTCCACCCTCCCCCAAATCTTGAGATGGATGATGGTGATGGTCACATAACCATATGAATGTACTTAATGCCACTAAACTTCATGTTCGCAAATAGTCAAAATGGTAAATTTTACATTATGTTTGTGCTGCCATAGTAAAGTAAAAAATATTCATTATAACAGAATATGACTTTTAACTTTCATCTTCAAACTGCCAAATTTTAACTCAAGGAAACGCATTTCCTACTTTGTTTCTTACTTTTCATTTCTATATATGGCTTTCACTCTGGTTGACTTGCTTTGTAATACTGGATTAATCTATATTTTCATTTTCAAAATAGTTTAAGCTGGGTGAACCCAGTTCATGGAATGAAATCTTAAGACCTTTCCCCTGGACTAGCTGAGAGGGTAGAGAGACATGTGGAATACAACAAGGCAAATCGACCCCGGGTGGGTCGCGAGCTGCGCGAGCTGAGCTGAAAATTGAGATCCATCTGTTCCAGGTGATAAGCCCTCTGTCCCATGGGAAGTGAGAGTGAGACCTTTTTAACAAGGTGTTTTCATGAACTCAGCAAATCCAGGGTTCTGGTAGAACAGAGTTTCAGATAGAAATCTGGCTACTTTTATGTAAACACTATAGCCCTTGTAGGTGGGGTGGCTTGGACTGAGAAGGATCAAGTGATTTAGCAGAGCAGCTGAAAGGGAGAGAGCTTTGCACTTCCTGCACACAACCTGTCTTCAGATAAACAAACCACTCATCTAAATCCAGTTTTGTCATCAGCAAGCCAAGTCTTTATTGAGAGGGAACACAAATAATATTTTCAATTTTGAAAAAAACAAAACAAAACCTGAAAACATTTCTGTGACGTGCTTAATAGAGAAGAGGGCTGTCAGTCTGGAAGCCTGCCCTCACTTCCGGGTAGAGGTGACAAGATCTAAGTTCCAGGGGGCAGCAAGCACCGAACTGTGACAGCCAAGTGCTGCACACCCAGTGAGCACCAAGAGAAGGGACCTGTGCCAACTGTCTCTTGCATCCAGCTAGGCAGCCTTTCCACTCCCGGGCTGTGACATGGAAGGTGGGTCTGCACTCAATAGGAGAGGACACCACGACGCTCAGGCCATCCCATCATAGACAATGTCAGCACTGCTGCTGGCTGTGCCCAAGTGCTCCTGGCTCTCAACAGGCAAGGAGGCCACAACTTTGAAAGTTCATGTGGTGGCAGTGGAGACTAAAGAGGGTCAAAGGTACTCCTTGATGAAGTAAGAAAGAGTGGGTGGAAGGAAGAGAGGAAGAAAAGAAACCTGTGCATACATGCCACGTTTGGCATCTATTTGTGGTTTCCCCTTTTACATCGTAACTATTTCTCCACTAGCAAATCAAATTGCTACAGTGGAGATAACATAAGGTTACGTGACTGCAGAGGTTTATTTTGTGAGCTTTTTCTTTTCCCCAATGAAATTTTTCTCTGGTAGGCTCAGGAGTTGGGTAGGAAACTGCCCCTTTAACTGATGATTGAGGAATAAAGCCACGTTCTTCTCTGTTTTGCACAAAGTCCTCTGAAGAACTCATCGCCACTCACAGGGGTTCTTTAAGATACTGGATACTGCCACCACTTCCTGCATGCTAGGCCATTGGAGACCCAGAGAAGAATCCAACCCTCCACACCTGGCCTCAGAGCCCAGAAGCCCCTCCTTGCTCGTCTTTCACTTCTGCTGTCCAAGGAACTCCAAGGCAAAGGCACTCACTTGTGGAGTTTATAGGTGCTTTTGTTTATCTGGTGGGTTTTAATTGCTTTGTCAAAAAGATATTCATGAGTCATTCACAAATTTTCAAAATGGAATTACCTCTGAATTACAGTAACCTAATAAATTGTTTTATTTTAGCTTAATAATTCAAAATTTTGTTTTAAGGCAAAACTCTCCTTCCCTCCCTTCCTTTCTTTGTTTCCCTCCTATCTTTCAAGTCTCACTATGTAGCCAAGGCTGGCCTCAAGCTCACAATCACCATGCCTTAGCCTTCTGTGTATGCCAGGATTACAGAGATATGCCACCACACCTGGCTCTAAACGTAGTCTTCTGACACTCGTGTCTAATATATTCCGTTCAGAGGAGGCCCAAGCAAGCTCCAGGGGTTAAGAAAGTTTCCCACGATGTTAAAGTTACTAACATTTTGGCCATGTGGTTAACACTGCCAAAGGGATTTTCCTGGGTACTCGACAGTCTCTGTCCCTTATTGTTCACTTTCAATAACAGTGGCACAGTCTAAAAGTACCCGTCATCCAACAGTCAGGACTCACCCTCCCAAGACCAGCTAGGTTCTGCCTACTGAAAGGAAGGTCAAGCACCCACATCCTCCAATGTAGAAGGTGCCAAAGTTGGCGTCTCCCACTGTAGGCTCAAGCCTCTAACAAACCAGTTATGAGAGAAGGAACCAAGTGACAGAGATTGACACCCACGGAGCACAGATCGGATTGGCGAGTCCCAGTACTATTTCCCAGGTGCCTGACACTTGCTCTGAGAATATTCTGTCTTCTTGGACCAAGCTCAGCCATGCCGATGCACCACTGTTTTGAAACAATATCCAGAAGAGCAAACTCCTCTACATAAACTCTCCGCAGCCTAATGAATATTTTGCTTGCCCTTGAAATCTAACCTGCTTTAAATAAAGCAAGGACAGAAGTTGTTCATGCTGGGAAGGATGTAGAAAGGACAGCGACAACCCATGGTGGAACTTTCAGGATGCAAAACACTACTGCGCACTGTTTCCTTTGTTTAAAGCTACACTTAACTGGAAGATGGGAAGCAATATTGTTAGCATTTTGCTTAATCTTTACATCATTTTACAAATGCTTTAACCAAATGCTCTTTGAAGAAGAAATTTGGGCTTACTAAAATTTAATATAATTGGTTTCCAAAAGTGGCCAATAAGAAATTGGTGTGTAGAATTGTATAAATAGGTTCCACCAGAAATCTGAAGAAAATAAATGAATGAAAAGATGCAGATAATCAAAGCACAGACATCCCTCCCCCATTTGCAACACTTAAATTACCCTTTAATCATGAAGAGACAATGATGGACTATGTACAAGAATGAAATATAAATAGGAGAGCTCCTCATCTTCTGTACTCCACAAAAGGTTCTGGTAGCCCTGGGCTGTATATGGATATGGGCAGAGATGACCCCATAAAGAATCTCACGGGTCCATGTTTCTACCTAGAACAAGGAAGTTTCAGTGTACCACTATGAAAACGGGTATTGGGAATCACTGACCTGGAAACTGTTCACTGGTCAGTTTTCAAAAATTCCCACCAACATTAAATGAATAAATGAAAAAGGGTGACATGTCTAAGTGTAAGTGATGATACCTATGTATTGCTTAAAGTCAGTACTCTGGTGAGCAGAAGACAAAATGATTATTTAAAGTCCCTTTTTATTTCTCCAGCACCATGCAAGACTCAAATGAACCCTTGGCTGGGACACCAGAGATGTTAACACTCGCCCCTTCAAGATCCAATTTCAACCAGCAGAGTTGTTACCTAATCCAGCAGCCATCACAGATGATCAGGTTCCTGCCTCCCTGATGGGTGCCCTGTGCCCCTCCCTGTTGGAGGCTCTGTGCCCCTCCCTTCTTTTTCCCTCCTAAGCCCAAAAGCTCTTCCTGAAACAGGTTTAAAGGGCCCAATTCCTGTGTATGCCAGTGATATAGGGTTCTAACCATCCCATAGGCTGTATGCAGTATCAAGATATTTAATGCATTCAGCAGGAATTCTTAAGGAAGGCATTTCCTCTTCACTAATATACTGCCCCCCCCACCACCAACCCCAGTCAAGACAGAGACCAATTCAGGCAGGTAAGTGATTTACACAGAAGTTGTCACAGTCCTTTGGAAAACACCTGATGTCACATTCACATTGCCATCCCTCACCCTAGGTTTAATCCTTTGGTAAAACTCCCAAGATAAGGGGACACCACTGCACAGTCGGAGCTGCTTTTCACAACTGGCCTCCTACTGTTCCTGCTTTATTTATTTTTCCTTCACACAAAGAGAAAAACAAACCAAACCCAAAGGCACATTTAAGCCTTAGTGGGAGGGCTATGAGAAGGGTTTTTTGTCCTTGACTGAGCAACATGGGTCCGGAGTAGCTCCCAGTTGGTATCCACTAGAGGGCACTATTTCCCCACCAAGGACGGGTTCAGCCAGGAGGGTCCCACAGCCACCAGCATCTCCTTAGAACTGCTCAGATTCAATCTCCCAAGGGGAAAGCACATCTAAGGAGTGGATTGTTTCAGGCCTTGGAGCCTAAATTCACTCAGCTGAGAGTGATAAAGGGAGAACAGGAGAAGACAGACAGACGCTGGACAGACACATGGTTTAGGAAAGGCTTGAAGAAGTCTCCCCAGGGGGCCAAGGCAGCCAGGCAGAAGCTAAGTCTTTTCAGTCCTATGAGAAGGTGGCCTCATTCCCAAGTCACGCAGTCATCTCCCAGTCAGGCAGAACTCTAAGGTCAGGAGAAAGGGACAAACTGTCTTTGTATTTTTAGAAACTGTAAAATGTTCACCTCTTGAAGGCCTCTTACACCTTTTACTTGCTCATAAAGTATTTGTACACACGGAACTATAATATATAAATAAAATATTTTATATTTATAATATAAAGCATGAACTTGGGTGACACATTTACAGATTATAAAGGCAAAGCAACTTTCCTAAAAGCTGAACAAATGAGACCCATCCAGGGCTCCCGTGCACAACACACACACAACAAAGCCCAAGTTTTAAGGATGCTTTGAGCAAGGAAGAAAAACAAGGCAGCAAAGGAAATTCTTTCCCATGGTCTCCTTGCATTTCTTTAATCTGGCCTTTCCTATTCTTTCTACCAAAGGCACTATGATGTCACAATGGGCTGCATAGTAAAATGCCTTCCCCCCTCTCACCATAGAATGAACCACCTGCCAGCGTCGTCTCATCTCGGATCTGATTTCAGCTCAGAACTCTTCTTCACGAACCCTGTCCATGAGAACATCTGGGGATGAAGTCTGCAGCCTCTGAGCCACCAGGACCTGAACTATCTCCACTCTGGCCTTACTGCATCACTCCTACACCTTGCAAGGAAGACTGTGAGCTCCTGAAAGGCAGTCGTGGCCCGTCCTGCCTCTGACGTCCCTACACGATCTCATAGTCCTCACAATGGACATCTATTCAGGTATCTTGAGAAAATATAAACTAATGTGCAAACGAGGTGAGGGGGATGTGATATCTGTGTCTCAGCCCTATTCTAGGACAGACAGTGGATCCCGGTGTGTACCTTACCCCCTGGATCCATGTTACATCAGGGGCAGAATGCTTTCTCTCTGCCACCTCTTCCATACCCACTTCAAAAAATTGTCAGATCTGCCTTTTCAAATCTGATGATTCTAAACAAACAGCTCTACATTGGCATCACTCCCGAGTTTCACAGACCTAACCGGCTATGTATCCAATAAGCCCATAATGCCTACAACAAAGGCTCTCTGTGCTAGGGAGAGCCAGGCATGGGATTGGTACTTGTGAAAGACCCTTGTAAAGGCTGACTGTAGGCTTGGAAGCAAAGAGAGCACAAGTGCCAGGTCACCACTTTATACTATGGGAAACGCTCAGTTCAACTAGACAAATGAATGACCAGGTTCTAGAAATGAGCTGGGTACCAGGATTCCCAAGGTGCAGCAGACATGGGCTTTGGTTTCCAGAATCCCATAGTTTACACACCTAGGACCCCTATATAACAACTGCTTTGAACTCATGAACTCATGAAATCGCCCAAGTTGGGCACTGATAACTTAAAAATTCCAGTGAATGGAAACCCTCCTCTCCTGGTTTCTCACTTCCCACAAGCACAGTTAACATCCATAGACTGGTGGACATTTCTCTAGTTGAGAAATAATGATACTAGAACCTGATTCTTCTGAACCATGCTGGGACCCAAATCTTCTATTAATTACTGATCTGAAGCTTAGGGTCATACCTATGGGTGCTCCTTAGTCCTAATTTTCAAACCTTGCCTTTGATGGAAAAGCTGTCTTGGTCTATCAAGTAAATAGACATGATTAACCATTTGTTCTCCTCAAATTCGCAATTCAGCATTACAGGCAGCTTCCAGACAGCATCTGAAGGGCATGGGAGAGCCGGTTCCTGCCTGAGTTCCAACCTCCTAGTCCCAAGGGAGGAACCTTTCTGACAGCTAACCTAGAGTTCCCAGTGCACAAATTCTACAAACCCCAGAGGCTATACTTGACACCTAGTGCTGTCCTTCAGCATCTTAGAATTATAGAGGCACTGAGGTGGTACGGTTGGTTCACAAGTTTAATAAAGTGTCACAACCCTTAAGGCATTTGTTGTGAAGATAAGCTGTCCTTCAACCCTTCCAACATTTTTCTCCATTTGTTACACAGGTATATAAATAGAATATAACATCAGAAGGAGACTTTTGGGCTTTGGTCCAACAAGAAGATACTGAGAGCCTCAAGTGTTTATATCATGGTGCTATGGCCATGATAGCTTTCAAAGTAAGGGTGGTCCTGCCAGGAACTGGAAGCTTCACTCATTTCTTCACATTTGGCTGACCACCACTGTCTGTGGAGTTTTGGGTAAAGTTTTAAAGCAGGGGATAAAAACAAAAATATAGGATACTCTCGGGATGGTTCCAGGATTTTGTTTATTTATATTTAGGGATTTTTCCTTAGAAACACATAGCAAGTTTTTCTTCTTATCCCTTTTCTGGGTTAGCTTTCTGCCATTCTGGTCATGTGGATGTTCTACTTCTCAGGAGATGCACGGGCATGGGTCCCATTTACACATCCCCTGCCTGGCATACTGAGTCTCCCCAGGCCAGCTGGCAGTGAGAAAGCTAATGCACTGGGCAACAGGCTCCTGCATTTCTGGATGGGTGCCGGCTGCCTGGGCAAAGGGCTTTGGACTTTAATAGCTAAGGCTTGTAAAGTTGCTCAGGAAACCCCTTTGCCTAAAGAAAGGCTGCAAAAGTGGGAGGGCATGACTTTACATTGGCTCTGCCCTCAATTCCAAGTATGTAGAGGTCCAGGATAAGGGGGACAAGGCATGGAAGAGGGCCGGGCTAGACTGTGTAAGGCCTGGACTGCACATGGGAACTCAAAATGCAAGAACAGTGTCCTACTTAGTTAGACATAAGCAGCATGAAAAATGTGGCACTGCTGGTCGGAGGCTTGCTGTGTACTCCCTGAGAGGAAAGCCTCTCTCTGTGATGGTATTTCCTACACAAAGTCACCACAGAAAGTGGAGAGATTTTTCAATACCCTCTTGCATTAAGCTAAAGTTTGAAGTCTTGATAGGGTACCTAGCACACTGCCTGGTCTGTACAAGAATGTGATAGGTTTCCTCCCCTACCGTGTTCTAACATCAGAAAAGTACAGATGTGCAGTCAGGTTCTCTTCTCCAGCTCTGTAACACAGCACGAGTGCACTGAGATGGGGAGATGGGGTCTCCACCCCAGGCCAAGTTTGAGACTCTTATTGTGTGACTTCACCTCCCTTAGCTTAGTTTTCCTTATCAATAGTGATGGTGGTAATAATAATAGTAACTGTGCCACAATTCTTACTATGGATTAAAAAAGGTTATCATTACTATTATTACTTACAAAAGCACATAGCAGTGCTTGGTACCTGGTAGGTTTTTCTGATTGTTGATTAAATTTGCATTGGTTTTCTTGATAAAAGTCCTTTGACAAGACTGAGCATGGTGGCTCACACCTGCTAGCCCTACACTCCTGAGGTAGATACAAGAGGATTAGAATTTAAGGTCACCCTCAGCTACATAGCAAGTCTGAGACTAACTCGGGCTACATAAGACCCTGACTGACTCAGAAAAAAAAAAAAAGCCTTTTCACTGGCAGAGAACTGAAATAATGGATTCAGAATTAGTTATCTGGTTTCTGCATGTTAAAAACGCCTAACAAAGAACAAGCATAAACCAAAGACTGTACACACACACACACACACACACACACACACACACCACCTGTAGTATATGCTTCAAGAGCAGCTCTGATTGATGATAGCATAGTATCAAGTTCCAATGCATCAAGCAGTTCTCAGTCCACAAAATAAATTTTACCGTGTCTTCTTTTTCTCTCCGTCCCCACCGCTTACAGGTATTGCTATTCTCCTAAACACAGTTAAGGATCCCAGAGCTTTGAAAGTCTTTGTACTTACTTTAAAATTTTTATTATTTATTTATTTATTTGTGTGTGTGTAAAGTGCAGGCCACCACACCCAGCATTTTTGTGTCTAATTTTTACACACAGTCTCCGGACTGTACTTCCTCAGTCAGAAAGCATCCATGTCTTTCCTGCCTGCCAGGGCTCATGATGGATGCTTCAGCCTTTCTGAGGACCATCTCGGGAAGTACTCAGCTCAGAAGTAGCCTCACCTTGTGTCAGGCAAGCTAGTTTAGATGTCTCCTTTAGTGGCTGCTTTCAAAGTTCCATTAAAAATACATAAATTAGAGCTAGAAGAAGGTAAAGACCTTATCTATATCCTGAGATTTGGGGAAGCAGGCTTCACTTTTAACACTGGGTAGGATTTGGAACTCACAGCCATCGTTCTCTTCTGAGGCTCAGAGAAACACCATACTCAAAACATTAAAATAAGTTGCTGTTGCTGGGCTTGCAGCATGCTTGGTCTGACCTTGATGTTACTGCTTCAAAAAAAACAGATGCATTTTCTACTCCTAGCAAATGAAACTTTCCTGACTATATCGCAAACTAAAAAGTAGCAGGGCAGTTTTTCACTCTAACTTTCCAAACAGTTTGGTCAGTACTGGCTGTTTGTTGTTGTTTGCTTTGTGGTATTTATAAGGGATTCAAACTACAGCCTCCTACATGCTAAGCAAGCTCTCTAGAACTGAGCTATGTCCCCAACCTAGAACTAAGTTTGAAATGAAGATGATTATGTTCTCAAAGGAATCTTTCCCAGTTTTTTTTTTTTGTATACTTGTGAATAATTAAGGTAAGCTTCAGTTACTATGGAATGGTGACTTCAAGGGGTGCAGACCTTCAGGGATGCATGTAGACTTCTTTGATAATATAGTCCTAACACAATCTGCAGTTAATTGCAATTGCCCACATTGTGGGTGACATACAACTGCTGATGGTATTGCTTCACCCTGCTGGAGAAGGCCCTCTTTCCATGAGATGGAAATGCAAACCTCTGCAGGTGGCAGCTATGAGGAGGTGTGGAAAACACGGAAAGACTGGAATGATGTACAGATTTGGAAACAGGTGCAACACTCTAGCTCACTCCATGTCTCTTTGCCTACATTCTTCCACTTCTATCTCCATCACACCCGTGACCCCATTGAAAAAGAGGATGTGAGTTCTAAGTGTGGGAGAGAAAAGAACATATTATGCTTAAAGAAAGAAAGAAGAAAAGACTTCCTATGTCCCATGACAACCATTACTACTTCAACCACCACTGTGGCAATATGTGCCCTGTATGCAAATGCTCATGTCAACTACATGAATATTTATGTGGACATGTGACCTATGATAGAACCCTGGGAGAAGGACCACCTTGGGAAGGACCACTCAGAATGTTGGCACAAAGATGGAAAGGACAGGTTGATCTATCTGCTTGCTTCTTTAAACTTATCTTTCTCTATGGAAAGAGAACTATATTTTCAGTAGAATGCATAGACACTGGGAAGAGAGACACTTCACAGCTTCTCTTGCAGCTATGTGTTGGTCTTGCCTAACATGCCAAATGTAAAATTCTAGCCAGGGAGAGATAAAAGGAAGTAGGGTATAAAACTTCTCAGGAACATTTTTAAAAGGGAAAATGCCCTGCTTGTTGCTCTCTCCTTTTACTTCTAAGGGCTGAGATGTAAAACAACAGCTGGTGCTCTGGCAGCCTTCTGCATAATGAGATGTATTGGACACTAGAAGCCACACTAGAAAGAGAAACCAGACAGAAGTGAGATAGAAGTTCTCATACTTGAGAGCAGCTTGGATGTTCGCTGTTGGGCTCTAAGAGAACAATACACTTATATTTTGTTGAAGTAGTATTATTTTGACATTTTCAAAGTTTTGTTTACTTTTGGCAGCTTAACATCCAACAAACTGTTAAGAAAAAGATAGAAATCTGGAAGGCAGAGTGATTTCTTGTTGGTTAGAGAGTTACAGAGGAAATTAGAAAGAGGAAGATTTAATAAATAGAAGGGAGTCACAGTAAAAGCTCAGTAGTGGTACAGGAGAATTTCTTTGAGCAAAACAGACAGAAAGAGGCTGGGCCACTAGGTAGGACTTTCCTGGGTACCACCAGAGTGACGAGTGGAGGCTGGGGATGCCCAAGAATGCTGGGTGGGCAGACATGGGTAGGAGATGTTACCGGCTTGAGAACTGAGTGGCCTAGAAAACTAGTTTGGCCTGGATCAGGAATGCAGGGATGGGAGGTTATGCATACAAACCAGCTAAGAGCACCTTGCCCTCTCTGTGATGGAGGGAGTGAAGAGAATATTCTACCCTGACCTGAAAAGAAGCTAAACTCAACTAAATATAAAGCCGGAGGCAAATACAAGTGGGACAGCAATGGGAGAGAAAGTTCTAACATATTTTAGACTGAGCATCTACAATACACCTACAAAGATACAGCTGACATCAGGTGTTTCCTAACACAATAGCAAAATAAGGTGTGTACTCAATACAGCCTGCTGAAATGATCAGATGCAGAGGACTGGGAGGGTGAGCCCAGGGTACCCTACTTACAGGAGGCACAGCTCTACCATTCATTGCAGTGGTGGCAGAACTCCCCAGCTAATGTCCCTGGGTCTGTTCATGGAGCAATCCAGCTCTGTTTCCAAATACATGCCTGCTCACTTTCCTTTTTCCAAGACAACAGGAACCTGTGGCCCTAGACAGTCATCTCACAGATGCACACTAGGTCAGGTAGGGCCCTTCCGGGAGACAACCTGGATGATCCTCAACCACCCACGACAGAAGCCACACTACCCTTATTGTTAACAAGCCACCATGTCATCCTTGATGCAAGGGAGACAGAACACACTGGCAAACAGCCAAACAGCCTACCTGACACGTAAGAGGTTTTTTTCTGCTTCTAAGAACTCTCCAGTATCCTCAAAAGCCTTCAGGCACTGAGGAGCAGAGACAATCAGATAGCAGGACTGAAAGCTGACTGTGTCTAGAGTCTTATCACAGACAAGAGGCACCTCTCAGGAGTCCTGGTTGTGATGGTGGGTGGGATGGGAATAGGTCGATTGAGATCCTGAGCTCTATCTAGGTTGCAAAGCATCCTTGCTTCTTTCCCCAACTGTCTATGCACAAAAGAGGAAGGCATCTCTCAGTCAGGAGACAAGAAAGTTGCTTTGATGTCTTTAAGGGATATGCAACAATTTTACTTGGCATGGTACCATCCTTTGCTGTTCTTATCTCGGTAATGGTGCCTTTCCTTAGGGACTCAGTCCTCTAGGGCGACAATGACCCTGTGGGCTCTCCTCCATGGTGCCTCTCTCCCTCTGCTCCAGACAGAGCTAAGCGGCTGAATCATGAGCATGTGAACACCTGCTGGCCAGGGAGGTCTCCCTTTTCTTCAAGTCAGTGCAGGCATTCGCCATCCATCCTAGCAGGCCTTCTCAAATGCCGATTCTGGTTTCCAGGGGACATTTTAAAGGAGAAGTAGATTTCAAGCAAATGATTGCAACTTATCGAAAATAATGTGCTACTTAGCGTCTGCAGCAGACATCCTGGCAGGCAGCGAGGGGAAGCAGTGCAGGAGCAGATGGGGGCGATTAGGCTTGGATTTTCAGATGGGTTTTTTGTTGTTGCTGCTGCCTCCGCTGTTTTGAACACTGGTAACATCAAGAACTTGGGAGACCGTCCATTCTTGCTCTGTATGCCCTGGAGACAGAGTTCCTACCCCCACCAGGAACATTCATACTGGAGGCACCCACTCCTGTGGGGAGGTACAGTGGTCATCATGATTAGCATCATCAGAAAGCATTTGCTCCAGCTAAATAGATCAAGGGCTGACAGAGAGACAGATGAGGCACTAACTTCATTTTCCTTTAAAGATGTACCTCTCAGGGGCTGGGTCTTATTTACTGTGCTTCCTACGGTATTTCCCTGAAGAACTGTCTCTTTTTCTCATTCACCAAGTTAGCCAACATCTTTTCAAAACATGAAATACCTGTCCGAAAGCCCTGGAGCTGTTTCACCAGCCACACCCTATCCTGGCTCTTAGCAGGCACTATGGGATGACACTTTGTAAGCCCCTCTGGATTCCAGGAGAACCCCTTATCAGATGGCCTTATTTCATTAAGCTCATGTGCGCGCGCACACACACACACACACACACACACACACACACACACACACATACACACATACTCTTTTTGAGTGTGTGGTAGATGTATGTGTGTTGTACACATGTGTGGTATATGTGCCTGTGTGTGTGTGAGGGTGTGTGTGCCCATACAGAGAACATCATGTATCCTGTGATACCAACACTCCACCTTATTCCTTTGAGACGGGGTCTCTCACTGAACTTGGAGCTAGGCTTCCAGTCATCAAGCTGTAGCAATCATCTTGTTTCTGCCCTGGACAGCGGCCCTCCTTCTACCCTGGGAGGAGTTGCAGGCATGCCTGGTCATGCCTAGCTTTTTATGTGAGTTCTAGGAATCTAAACTTGGGTTTTCATGCTTGTGCAACAAGCACTCTTACCCACCGGGCCATCTCCACAGTCCCAGCTTTCCCTATTGCATCAATGACACTGAGGCACAGAGTGCTAGGCACTCAGCAAATCCCCTGGGGAATGGGGAGAGGACTCTACTGTGACCACAGAAGCAGAAACTTATGCACAGTATCGTGTTTTCTGATGTGAAACACAGACAGTCATCTTAGAAGCCAAATTTGTTTTTCTTTTTCAATATTGCTTTTTGGCAGAGGCACTGGGCTTGACTGCAGACAGGCCATGTCCATTATGTCTAGCGACAACCCTCAGCTCAATTAAAATAATTTTGTTTTGTTTAGTAGCCCAGACTGGCATAGAACCCTCTATGTAGCCAAGAATGGTGAACTCCTGACCTTCTTGCCTCTACCCTCTTAAGTGTTGGGATTACAAGTGTGTGCCACCATGCCCACCTTAAACGAAAGTTTTCTCAGCTTGCTCAAAATGTAACTGGTCCACATAATTTCACCAACGATGCTCTATCTACAAAGACCTGGGCTGATCTCTCCATCAACAAGCACGCTGAGCTTTCTGAATTGGCCCATGCCTCAGGTACAGAGACCCAACCAGAAAGAAGATAAACTTTCAGTATCATGGGGGAAGGAGCAGTTTCACAAAGTGAAATTGACAGACTGGATGGTGAGTGCATGATGGGAGAATGGAAGCAATCTCTCTCTCTCTCTCTCTCTCTCTCTCTCTCTCTCTCTCTCTCTCTCTCTGTGTGTGTGTGTGTGTATGTGTGTTAAACTTTGCACATCAACTTATCAAAATTTAACACAGTTGCTCTCATTGTCAGGGAAGTGGAATGAAGTGGTATGGACTACTAGACCTTTTATGAGAACTGAGGTAAAGAAGTCAGAATGATTGAAGGACACAGCTCTAGCTCTGCGGGTGAGTTCATTTGGGGTATCCCCAAAGCTGGCTCTACTAGTTCCAGGTGGTAGAGTGGGCAGGATCTCAAGTGGCAGGCTGTAACTTTGCAGGGCAGGTTAGTGTTGAAATTCTGCTGCCTTTTACAGAGCTTCATTTCTGTTTTTTCCTAAACTAGCCTGAACCAGTAAAAACTGCTAATGATGTGTGGTTTCCCCAGCTCCCACAAGCTCCTTTCTGTCCCAAACTAAACAGAAAAGTCACAGGATACTTTTCACACCACGCCACTGAAAGACAAATTTATAATTTTTTTTTTTTTTTTGGTCTTTTTGAAAAAGGGCCTCCCTGTAGCGCCAGCTGGCTTGGAACTCACTATGTAGACCAGGCTGACTTTGAACTCACAGAGATCCTCCTGCCTCTGCCTCCCGAGTGAGTGCTGGTACTACAGATGTGTACCACCACACCCAAGGTGAATATTTTTTTAATATATTTGCCTTCATGCATGTCAGGAGACATGGAACTGGAACTGCTCTATTTCGTAATGGAGGGCACTGGACAGTTGGTACTAGACCTTGGTTTTCAGGCACAACATTATGCAGTAGTATGATTTTCCAGTTCCTGGGTCTCTTTTCATTTTGCAACAAGGACTACACCACCACCTCTCTGCCTTCACAGGCCACTGAGATGACCCATGAACTCACAGAAACACTGAAAAGAAAAGCATCTTGAGATCTCTAATGAAAGAAATGCCTAGCACTTGTGTCACGATTATGGGGTATTTATATAACATAAAAATGCTTAGAAAAAAAATCTCAGTTTCATTTCCTTATGTTTGAAAATCACCTCACGACGGGCACTGAAGCCATGATGAAATTAGAAAATTAACCAGCTAGCTATGTTAAGATTCCACACACCAGCATGAATCAAGCTTAAGTGGCTCTCCCTCATCTAGCCAGCATCCCAAGGAGCATACATTGGAACAGAACCAACCAACAATGATGCTCGCCTTAAAATTCAGGATGGCCATGACACATTGTACATCAGACAGTTGTTCAGAAGTAATAGGGATGTAAGTTTAAGTAGGAAATTCTGAGCAGAAAACAAAGAGCAGAAACATTTTTAATCCTTCCGTCCCTGACTGCTACTGCTGCAGTCCTGTATTTATCAGGTCCCCAGGCTCTAGAAACAGTACAGGAGTTGTGGTGCCCTATGATGTGATGCTGTTTGGCACCATGGACTGCATTATTGCCATTCAGTTAATGACTCTAAAATCTGCCTCAGATTATTTCAAAGATGCTGAGGTGAATTTCAAGGAATGTTTTCCCCAATTATTCTGATAGCTATGTATTTTCTCAATTCATATAGAGAAGAAAAAACGTGTATTACTATACCTCCATCTGAGAATGGCGGTCCTTCCTGTCTCCCTCCTCCCTCATTCCTTTCATAACCACAGTCACAGTGCATACAGAGTCCACATAATTGTAAGACCACAGACCTAGCACAGATATCCAGGCTCAAATTTTAGCACAAATTTGGAAGCTCCAGCTCACACACATTAGGATGGACACACTGAGCTCACAGATTCATTAATTCATTGCAATGAAAGAAGAAAAAGTTAATCACTGCACATCAAAGACTTTGCAGTACTCAAATTAGGGTTAATACTTTTAAGTCACCTCTGTTTGGGGTATAAGACCCACTGTAGCTCCTTTTTGGTTTTTCTTCAAACTGCAAATTAATTTTTAAGTTTACAAGGAAAAGAAATGCCCCTGGGGGTAGAATTCATCCATTTGAAGGGTATGCTGATCTTTAAGATGCAATCACTTCCCTAAAAAACAAAGAGCAGAGTTTGGGGAAGGGCGGGGGGAACTAAGAACAAATGGTCTTTTAGGAGACAGATAAAATAACTCACAGAATGTCTGTGGATCAAGAGGGCTTACAGAGACCAGATGTCCCAGCAATAAGGACAGAGCACAATGTCCCTCCTACATCATAGGCCATAGTGCATTCCCATGCACCATACAGTTCTGAAGTGTTTCTGTTCTGTTTGGGACTGACCATTCCCTTTACACATTCACAAGACTTTGACAAGAGCCAGATGCTGGTGGCGCCACGTAACCACTCAGCACCCAGGTGTCTTTGCAGCATTCAAGCCAGCACCTGTGTGAAGGACTTGAACCCCCAAAGATCGATTAACGGGCAAAACCTGAGTGCCACATCTGGGAATGTGATATCCCACAAGAGGGGTGGGAATCCTCGGGATACAAAGGTAGGAACCAGAGCTCTTTCTGTATTTCCTTCTCATGGAAGAGCAAGGACTGTTCAGTCTGTACCCAAGCCACAAGCTGCCCACCAGACCAGAGCGGGCTGGTACAGTGGTTTCTAGGCTTCTGTGGCTTCAAAGAGGCCTTGTTAGAGTGTGAGAAAGCATTCACTCAGTCTTGGTGGGCATTTTTTTCCCCCTGTGGTTGGGCTCTCTGGAGACTGTGGCTGTTGAGTTCTCCACACACTCAACTTGGTCACACCACAGTGCTTGCTAACTTAGCTCTCAAAGCAACATACTACAAACCTCATCAGAGGGTGCCAAGTCTTGGGCACTGATTTTTCACATGGGTTCATTGAGACAGAGGCCTCAGCCTCAGAATATCTGGATTCTTCTTCTATCATATGGAAGCAAAGTAAATATTTTAAGTCACCAGCATGGAGAATGAGGAAGAGGCAGCTGCCATGAACACCCCATTCCTCACCCCTCCCAGGCCAAGGTGAGGCCACTCACCCTGACTCCAAAGTGTGCTTCCTCAGTGTGGTGGGGCCCAGACCCCAGCTAGAAATAATTCCACATATAAACAACTCTTGCTAGGCATGAAGCACACACCAGACAGTAATCAGCTTATCTAATAGAATAGGCCTCTTTTCCTACCGCACAGGAGGATTAGCAGGCTTGAATTACAGCCGTGAAGTGTAATCAAGCCCCAATCGGCACTGGCAAAAGATACTGTATAGTCCTGCTGGGCCATGGGTTGTTGGCGCAACATGGTATACCTACAGGGGACGAACAGGAAAGCCTTGCAATGGTAATTACACCAGGAGGCAGCAATTGAGAAATGGGGAAAAGCAAATATTATGGGAATAAAATGAGATGGCAGCTGATGCCCACACCCTCAACTTTGGAAGGTCTTGAAAGTTATTGCATTTGAACAGATTGTTCAGGTCCATTAAAAATAAACCGTAGCAAGGGGGAGACACCCTCCCTCACTTGGCCACGGAAGCATCTGCAGTGGAGCCCACAGCCTCCGACCACTGCAACGGATGGCATGGCTTGGCGAGGTGTGACTCACTGGGGTCCAGCTGACATGGAAGTTACAGAGTGGGTACTGGACCACAGAAAGAAGCAAATACATTTTTCAAATCCTATCCTCACCTTGAAGATGCCAAAACCAATCCAAAGCAGACGGTGCCTGCCTTTTCTGTCTCCCACATGGGGGCACCCCATCTCACTTTAGACTGTAGGCTTTCATGACTTCACTTGCAAGAAGGTCTTTCTTTACTTAGTAAGTTCTATGGCAAAAGACACTATGACTTCTCAATGTTTGGAAGCTTGCTAAATGACCCCCATCCCATGCTTGAAAAGAGAAAAACATTTTCATGCCCCTGCCATTCACTTGTAATTTTTAAGCCATCCTCTTCAGAGACCCCCCCGCATGTAAAACATATAACAAACCACCAGCTTCCTCTTCTAAAGAATGATTCCCCCATTTGAAATTCTCAGCTCCCTTACCATCTACACCATTCTCCCATTCGTATTTCTTAAAGATCAAAGAATCCAATGTAAACATGCATGTTAGGAAATTGCCTCCATTGACATGGGGAACAGTGTGAAGACCATCTCCTGACTTTCCCTAAGTCTGGCCCCTTGAGGCCACTCCGCCAAAAGGCTGTGCAAATTTGTGGTTCATCCCACTAGGCTGCCAGGTGGCCTGTGCCATGCTTACGTCTCCTCAGTCAGATCTTTCCTCAAACAATTTTTCCCAACACCTGCTTTCTAATGTCTTTCAGACATCTGACTCTTATTTGAAGCTGACCTTGAACTTGCTATGTAGTCAAAGGTGACCTTGAACTTCTGATCTTCCTACCTCCACCTCCTGTGTTCTGGAATTCCAGGTGAGTTCCACCATGCCAGGTTTATGCTGTTCTGTGGATAGGACCCAGGGCTTCACACATGCTAGGTAAACACTCTACTGGAAGATACAACCCAATCTCTAACATTTGTTTCATTCTACTATCCTCGCAAAGAGCAAGTGGCTTAGGAGACATCTAGAAGCTTTCCTAGGGAGAAGGAAGCCTTGACCTGCAAAGTGTGAATTCTGATGATGTGCCATGGGTCACTCATCCTACTGGTTTCAATCCAGCCCTCACTAGCTCACCCCTGAAGGCAGACCCTCTAAACCACTCGCCACACTTAAAGAGCATAGCAGTCTTACACTGTGAACTCTAACTCTGCAGCCTTAGGAAATCTTGAGGTCCAAGCTGACAGTCAAACAACTGAAAGGAGCACAAAACTTACTTTTTAAAACAACGAATAGAGTCTGCTCGCTAGCTCAGAGGAAGATAGACCGTGAGTCAGCTGTGTCTGTAAGCAGAAAATTGTGCAGAGCGAGTGACCCAATTCCATCTATCAGGGTACACGCTCCCAAAAGTAGAAGATGAAAACAAGCAAACGAAACCCGCAAAAATCAAGAAGGGGGGTTGCTATACAGGCAATGTAAATGCTAGATTCGGGAAGAGTATTCTTCCAGGAGAGGCACAGTACTGGAGGACTCGTGCTCATTTTAAAGTGCAACCTAGATCATTCCAGTATTCAAACTTGTGCTATCAACACAGGCTGAGTGGGTGCAACAATTCTCAGAAAGCCACAAATACAAACAGAAGCCTAGAGCAACCAAGAATCACCATGGTGGTATTAAGTTAAGCTAATCCAGTCATGCAATGGTTTTGATAGTGGAGAACAGACTAAGGCTGGTGCTCAGAACTAGATGTGACCACATCTGAAGAATCAGACCCTGACTGGGAGAAATCTCTGGGCCTGAGTAGGCAGCCCTTCTGTCAGGACTGACCACTTACCATGAGCCACATATGTACCAAGTGTGTGTGTCTGTGTGTCTCTCTGTGTCTGTGCATGTCTATATATATGTGTGTGGGATGCTTCTGTGTGTGTCTGTGTATCTACGTATGTGTGTAAGGGGTGTGTGTACATGTGTGTGCCCATGCCTCCCTGTGTCAGTGTCTGTGTGTGTTTAGAGGTTGCAATACTAACTGCTGAACACTGCCGGGTCTGCTGCTCAGCCCTCTAGTCAGCCATGGAGATTACCCTTGGGGCCTTGCATTTCAACTTCAATCTACTCTTTCTACTGGAAAGCATGCAGGACTCCCAAACTCCCCCACCACACCATCTCTTCTAAGTTCAAATGGGTGAGAAGGGAGGGTCCAGCACAGTCCACAGCTATACCCCAAGCTCCAAGTCCAGCTTCTAGGATAGTTTTCCACATTAACATGTGACCCTAGTAGCAAAGGTCACTCTCTACATTGGAGTGAGTCAGCAGGATCTGTAAAATGGGCCACCACTCTTCCCTTCAGGACCTGTTGTAAGTTTTATTACTATGTCCTCCACAAGATCCCCTCAAATTTGTCCTCTTAGCTGACATTGTATACACGGTTTCATCAAACAAGCACACATTTACAGTGGCTTGTCAAAGTGGGTAACTGATTGCATCTTTGGTTAGAATTTAAAGTGTCTGTAAGGGCTTTAAACCACGTACTCTTTTCAATATAGACTGGGAAAAATGTGTTGCTGAATCCCAAGGCTCACGACAAAGAACCTGGGTTTAGCCAATCTGTTCTCGGTTATATACTATGGTTAGAAAGCCTTGCTTAGATATGTTTCTTTTTTTGAGTTTCCTACTGTAGCTCCAAAGGATTTTTCAGATCTTTGGATAAGAGTGATCAAGTTATTTCCTGAGAAAGCACAATAAGACCAAAGGCCTCTTGAATTCTTGTGAGGAGGGATCCCCCAAGTTGGGGTAAAGCCCAAACTTGAATTCAGGTCTATCTTCCAGTCAAAGGGCTCGGGTTTCCACATTCCACTCTCCTTCCTTCATCTTGTCCCTGCCCCCCTTCCAGCCTGTAGGCCCAGTCCTCAACTCAGACAGCCGGGTCTGGAGGGGGCAGATGGGTAATTTTTCCTTTCAGCTTTAATGGCTGCTATTAACAATAAGTTGCCCTGCCCTACTAATGGCTCAACTTTCAGCTTTTTCTCTGATTGCCTGTGAGTAACACTGTGTCACATGAGCTGTGTTTAACAGAGGTGTAATAAATGCCAAAGAAGAAATATTACCCAAAATAAAAAATAGTTTGTCCCAGTGTGGCCAGGAGCTCATGACTCCCAGTGATGCTCGTTTCGGCTTCCAGAGCGATTTCCATTTGCATTCCTTCTTTTTTTTTTAAGGGTCTCTGAGGGCTTTAAAAAAGCTGTTTGAGGAGAAAATGCAGAAAGGCTGTAGTGATTGTCAAGTGCAGGGATTAGTTCTGCGTTCAAGACGACAGTAAGGGAAGCTTCTGGACCAAGCCAAGAAAGGTGGTGGTGGTGGGGGGAGCTCGTTGTTAAAAGTTAACCTGCCCTTCTTAGTGAGGTTCAGAACATTAGCTCTGGGTGTCAGGAGACAGAGATGAAGGCACAGGAAGCTGAAGAATCTCCCAACACAGAGACACACACAGACACACAGGGAGACACACACAGACACTGAGACACAGACACACAGACGAGACGACAGATACACACAAACACACACATACACACACACACACACACACATACCGCTTAGGGGCATAAGAAGATATCAAGTTCTCATTTCACTGCATGCAAACTCAGTTCTCATTTTGAAAAGAAGCAGAAAAATATAGACTTTTGTGTTTTTCAAACAGTAGTTGGTCAAAACTGTTCCATTCCCAGAGTTTAAAAACAACAGCACTGAAATCCGCTGGTGGTCCCTTGGTTGAAGATGTGCATACAAGTATTCTAAGTCCTCAAGGTTTTCAAGCAGAAGGATAAAAATAATAGAGGGAGGGAGAAGGAGGCCCAGGAGCTCAGTATGTCTTCCTGTGATTGAGGGGCTCTTAAGGCAACAGCGTCAGGAGGTGGCGATTGTCTAAAACTCTGCTGACAAGGATTGGTCAAACACAGTCCAAGCAGCAGTGCCCAGAAGATGGAGATGCCATGTGTGCTGGCCTGTGGCTCCATTCAGAGCTCATGGCCTTCCTTTTCTCTGCTCATCTCTCAAGCCTACAGCAAGAACACCAAAACATTTGCTGCATATCTAAGAGAAGAGACCAAGGGCATCGAAAGTTAGGGCAATGTTGGGACTCGGCTTCAGAAATGCAAAACCTCTGTGCCTGGTGTAAACCATTAGAGATGGTGAGGAGCTTCTATCGGGACAGCAGACAATGGGCCTAGCCTTCAAAACATTATGCAGTGTATGAGGAGTTCATACAATTGTCTGTCAATTAGAAATGGAGTTACAGTGGATTGTGGTGGTAAGCAAGCAGGATAATCGTATAATCATAGTCTCTGGGAAAAGATGTATGAGGAGGACTGTGGTAGACCACACAGGTACAGGGAGATGCCAGTGACACCCCTGGGCAGGCAGAGGAAGAGAATGGCTCTAGCCTGGCAGGTCTGAAGGGAAGGGAAGGCCCAAGCAACAGGGAGTTTGAGAGAGTGGTAAGGAAGGTGTTTCTTTGAAGCACTTCTCTGCAAGTTCTATCATTCCACTGCTACTCTGCACACAAGCTGGCTGGTTCTTGCTGGCTGGGACCATCTATCAGGTGACCATTGAACTTCACACAACACAAAGGTGATGGGGAGGGAGCAAACATGAAGTTGTAAAGCAGCACCCACTTCCCTTCAGAGAATGCTCACAGCAGAGCTTCAAGGGTCTATACAAGGTTAAAGGGCTGCTGCATTACTTTTCAGGCAGTATACCATTCTGTGCCTTGGGTTTCCTGTGCTGGGAATCAGAAACGGTGGGCACCCTGTGTATGGGGAGACACTGCTTTGAACTCAGATTTCAAGTTTCATCTTGCTGGGTGAGGAAGCCCTAGGCAACATCTCAGGGCATGTGTCCTTCACTATACAGTAAAGATGGTGGTGTTCACTGACTAGAGCTTTGCTGAGCTCATGGTACATGAATAGTCTAAACAAAATGTTAGCACTTTCCCCTTTTCATGGTCCTTCATGGTGACTCAAGGGGCTAGAGAAATGCCTTAGAGTTTCAGAGCATACCACTCTTGCAAAGTGTACTGGCTCACATCTGCCTGTAACTCCAGCTCCAGGGGATCCAATGCCCTCTTTTGGCTTCCAAGGTCAACTACATTCATATGCACATACAGACATACATACATACACATAGCTAAAAATATTAATAAATTTGAAACAAATATATCTTGAAAGTATGACTCAAGAATATACAGTTTGGCTCAACCACCTCTTGGTCAATAAAAGTTATTTTTGGTTAGTCAGGCACATACACTGATGTGTGACTGAGATAGCTAAAATAGGCGAAGATCCAAAAAGAACACTCCCCCTCAGAAGACGGAGAGTTAAACTTCATTCTGGTTCAACAACATGAGTCCGTTTGAAATCTTGTTCTATTTCAATACCCTGTGGTTTTTAGCTGTAATTTCATGTTTTGCTTAATTGTCCAGAGTGGCAGATGTGATTTTCATGTAAGTTTCTATCCCATCTGTTTTTCTGTGGCAGAAATATATGCTGGAGGTGCTGGGACTTCTCCGTAAGGATGGGCCTTAGCTACACTTACAGTTGTAAACTTACAAACTTGAAAATAAGCCGGAGCTGAGTTGGCAGGGCGTTCAGAAAGCTCATTTCTTGGTGTCTGTGCTGCCTCCCACTTCTCCACACTCCCCTTTGCTCCAAATCAGAATTCTTTGCAAATGACTAATAATGAGATAGCTTTCCTGAGGCAACAGAGAGTTACCAGGTTCCTAGCACCCGGGGGCATCCACCACCATGCAAAGACCCACATCCAAAATGGTATGCTGCTTTTTTCCAGACTCCACCTAGCCCCATGCCTAGTCCTCCTTCCCATTCCCTAATTAGGGAGGCCCTGACAAGCATCTGAGGCATAAAAACTATTCCTTGTGTACCAAACCCAAGTCTCTGATCAGGGCCGGTTCTTTGGGTATGAGACCTGTGCCCCCCCAACCATCCTGTATTTTGGGTTAATGATCTAACATCTCCATTCTGAAGTAATTGGCTTTTAATTTTTTTAACATTTGTGTGTGTGTGTGTGTGTGTGTGTGTGTGTGTATGTGTGTGTGTCTGTATATGCCATGGCCCTCATGTGGAGGTCAGAGGACAACTTAACAGGAGTCAGTTGTCTCCTTCTACCATGTGGTTCTGGGGGTCAAACTAAGGTTGTCTTGATTGACAGGAAGTACCTTTACCCAGTGAACCTTCTTGCCAGGACAGTACTTGACATTTTTTGAATGAAGGCACATTTTCTCTTTTACTGAGACTCACAAACTCTATAGGCGGCCCTGCTTCTGGATGCACTGTTGTTCCTAAGAACTACTTCATAATTAGTGATTTAGTATAATTGAAATACAGTAAGAACATCCCAATGAAGCTGCTTTCTATTTTACAACAGGTATCTATGCTTGGGACTCAGAACCTAGTTCTGTGACACTTTCAGAAAGAGTGCTGCACTTTGAAAAAAAGAGGAAAGAAAAAAATTTCTGGAATAGAACCCCGCTTATAAACTGGAACTCACTGATGGGGAAGACCAAATTCTGGAAACTTCTAAACTCTTGTTATCCAAAGTTGGAATCAGAAGGTGTGGGTTTCTTCTTAACTGCATTGCTTTGTTCCTGCTCAATTTCTTTAAGCCCTGGTGTTTCATTCTCTCAAGAGCCCTTTGAGGGGTACAGTGTGTATCAGGAGAGAAGCCTCTGTGGTATTCACTATATGAAAGAAAAGTTGGGGAGCAGTGATAATGACGGTACCTAAATAGGACAGGAAGTGAGCAAAAATGGAGATAAGGAAAGGCTAGTGTTTGGGGTTGTGGGTGGAATCTGCAGATGAGGAAATCTCGAGTTCTACAACCACCCCTCTGTCCAGCTGCCCCCAGAGCTCCTCCTTTCCACCTTCCACCCAGTAGAGCTGTCCTCCAGGCTTTCCTCAGCCTCAAGTCAACTCATCTCCTGCTCTGTTTCTAGACATCTTGTTTGAAAGACATCATGCAGGCCCCCACTTTTTGTTGACTCCTACACTGACAATTCAAAACTTTCACGCCTAGCAGTTCCACACACTGCGCTCTCACGACCCATGGAGCCCCTGCCACTTATTCAAGGGCAGGGATTATTTTTCACCATTTGGTCCCTCCCATAGCATTTAAAAATTTGCTAGAGGCATGGGATACATCTATAAATGACTTTTAATTGATTCAAACAAGGTAGAACAGTCCTTGAGGACAGCCAGGCAGCCATCAGCTCTGATGTCACATGGTGACATTTTCAGGAACATTTCGCAGACTGATGGAGTCAGAGTTTCCATGATACCCTGGAGACACATGATGGTTTTATCATTACACAGACCCGAGTTACATTCTGATGCCTCTGCCCCTTCAGCTTCCTGACCTTGGGTGAATCAGTTCACCCCTCAGAGCCCTGTGTGTTTCCTCAGCTGCAAACTGGGGTGGATCTCATCTGTCTACCAGGATTGTCATTTTGAGCTGAGACGTGCCAAGTCATGACAACAGAGCTGGGCACATGGGGGCGCATCTGGAGCGTCCACTGCTTCCGTCTGCTCCACTAGATGAATCATTCTGAAAAGCTGCTTGTTTCTTCGTCCCCTGTATCTGGCACCAGAGGAAAGTGATAGAGCTGAGCCAATCAACTCTATCAATGTAACAAAGTCAAGGTCCCCCTCCCCTTCCTGATCCAAGTTTCAAAAGGAAACTGGAGCAAAAATCACCCATTTTTCTTAATCAAAGGACGGCTGATACCAACACCTTAATGCTTCTATACATACGTCTTCTGTCCCCCTCTCTCCAGAGGCCGACTTTTTAAAGATAACATTTACTCTTGCCAGGCTAGAAGCATTAACAGAAGGGCTGTCCATATATCTATTTTTCCCCCTACTTCCACTTCTTATCAAGAAATTAGCTCTCCTCAGGTGTGGTGGCCCATGCCTTCAATCCCAGCATTTGGGAGGCAGAGACAGCCGGATCTCTGAGAGATAGAGGTCAGCCTGGTCTACATAGCAAGATCCAGGCCAGCTGGGACTACATAAAGAGACCCCATCAAAAAGGGGGAAAAAAAAAAGGAAAGGAAAAGAAAGGAGAGAGATCATCTCTAGTGGCTCCTCCTGAGGCTGTGGGCCAAATCAGTATCTGTACATGGTTGATGACCACAGATGCAATGCTGGCCACTAGATTGGTGAGACTTCAGTGCTGGAAGATGATCTTTATCTGGAACTATATAAGAATCTGTCCTCCATTGCTGGAAAACTCCTTCCCAGAGGAAGAAAACTAATTCAGGGGAAAATTATAATGATGGTAATTTACACAGTTAAAGTCAAAGCCTTGGATGAGAAGGATGTTCTCAGAACTCACTGCAGACACTGCTACAATGAACACAGATAGCACCTTCAGAAATGCGGAAGGAATTTACTGACCTAAATAGTTGGTAAGATTTTGGAAAAGGTTTCCTACCTAATAATAATTCACTGTGCATTGTGAATATTACACATAGATTTGTGAACTGAAGTTACCACAAATAATTTTCTTTCATGTAGGGGGACTATAGCTATTTAAATAAAGTCCAATCAAATTATAAAAGCATGAAAAGGAAAAGTAAACAAAACGAAACAAAAACCACGATGTAAAAAACTAAGACAACTAAATTATGAGAGCAAGCATCTGCTGTCTAAATAAAATATCTACTGGTATGGGCAGCACTGTAAAGTTCCACCTGGCACTCTGTAGAGATGAGTAGAGTTCACCTGTGAGTACTGCGGACAGCCCTATGTTTCTGCAACAAAAATATCAGAGCATACCATCCTGTCAAGCATGCTATATGGATTTGTGACCTATAGAGAATCACATTAAGAAACTAAACTAATGCATATTGTGAAACACCATACAGGAATACTCAGTGAATCCTTCCTGTCATGAACAGATGGGGACTCTATTTTTACTTCATTCTTTTAAAAAATATTTTGTTTATTTTTATTTTATGTGTATGAGTGTATTGCCTGCACATAGGTAAGTGCACCCATGCTGTACAATGCCCAGGGAGTTCAGAAGAGGGTACCAGATCCCCTGGAACTGGAGTTACAGACAGTTGTTAGTTGCCTCATAGGTAATGGGAACTAAACCCGGGTCCTCTGCAAGAGCAGCCAGTGCACTTAACCACTGAGCCGCCTCTCCAACCCTGTTACTCCATTCTTTTAAAAATATAAACAATTAAAAGACCACTGTGAGGTGATGTGGGTGTCAACTATGATTCTCAAAGCTGCTGGGGCAAGTGATATAGACAGAGGAGTATTGAGGGCTGATGCCCTACCCAGGCAGCTCACTGACAAAGACTTATGGTATGTCTGGGTTACAGTTGACAAATACACACCCCAATACTTTAGACACTTGCATTTTGTTCCTCCATTTTGTTCTCTCTACTGAGATCAAACGGGTCATTTGGTTCCCTGACCCCTACAGAATAACCGAGAGGTGAATCCTGTGAATCTTCAAAATTCTCGAAGCTATTCTGCTACGACTTAACTTAGAAATCACATCAAGGAAGCGTATGAATTTAACAGTCATAGGTAAACAGCTATGATGGGAGCAGGCAATATAAGAATTACAGTATAGTTTAAAGGTCACACCTGTCTCCACTGTCAGTCACCAGGTATGATCAGTGTCCAACCTGTCAATGCTGCTGTCACTGTGGGAAGCATATAACACCAGCTCTGCTTTGACGCACCCCACCATACAAATGCCCAGTTACAATCCAGTCACCCACATTTACTACTACAGTCATGATCTGTACTTGCCTTGACCAGACTTGCTAGTGTGATGCAACACCTGTTTCCAGTCAGATGTAGACAAGAAAAATGATTACCTAGTCCATTTAATCTGCTCAGGGGAGACTTGGGGGTTAGGGGTAAGTCCAAATATTGTCTCATTTATGGAGCTTGCCTTGTTTCTTAGAGACGTTTCTACCCAATGACATATCCATGGCTCTCTTGTAACTAGCTGTGGCCTTGTTAGCGTGGTCAGTGAGATGCAACCAAGGTCCAGGCAGTACACTGAAGTCATCATAAACAGAAACAGCTACCCATCTTCTTAGCCTCTCCCTCTATTCTGATGCCTGGGTAGCGTGTGTGATGTCTGGAGCTCTAGTAACCATCACGGATTGTAAGGATGACAAAAAGTCACACTTCCTGGAAAAGGGAGAGGGAAAAGGATCTACACTTCTGCCAGCTGTGAGGACACTTCACCAGTTGTGAGGTACCTGTCATCTATTTATTGAAAGGTGGTGGGTGTACTTTCTGTTACCACTGAACCTAATCTTAACACATTCATATTAGATTTAAACGATGATTTTAAGTTGTTTAGCTTCTCCAACTTTGTTTTCCGATGTGTATTCTAGGAAAATTAAAATCCCCATCCTTTCAAAATTATTGTGAAGGTCAAAACTGAGATGAAATATTTGAAAACTACTTTGCACATTGAAAATTATCATCCCAATATTAATACAGTTGCTACTATTTTTCATTTTATTCCTAATTTCCAGAGAAAAGTAGGTCAGTGATTGACACATTGAAACTAGCTGAGAAAGGGAACTTCAATTTCATTACTCCGGCAAGATTTTATATCAGCAGAAAATGAGTTCGAGGTAATTAGTTGTGAGAAAGTGACCAGAGGTTATTAAACATTTCTAATTGTTGTGTTCTTAGAAAATGTGCTACAAAGATGTTATTTTAGCTACCTAGGAGATATGTAAGGAGAAATCATTTTAACTCACCCCAGGCTCCAAATTTTACCTATTGCTAAGTTAGTATCATTTGGGTAAGGGAAGCCGAGGCCCATGTGGACTGGTGGACAGGAGGCCTTTATCATGGCACACTGCAAAACCAACTCTTTGTAACCACAGGGCCTTGAAAAGGTGGGTTATCAAAACCAATCTGGAAATGAGCATCTTTTTTTCCTCTCTCTGACAAAGTTGGTCTCCATTTGGGTTAATTTTCACTGTTATCTTCAGAGTTAGGCTCCATCTTATTTAACTGAGTAAGAAAAGGAAGTGAGATGTGAAGCAGAAAGTTGCTACTACAACTCTCATAAGAAAAAGTCCCTCCCTCCCCTGCATCCTCGTGTGTGTGTGTGTGTGTGTGTGTGTGTGTGTGTGTGTGTGATGAATCTGTGCATCCATATGTGTGTAAAGGACACAGGCCGCTAGATGTCCTCTTCTATGGTTCTAATCATTCTCCACCTTAATTTTTGAAACAAGGTCTCTCACTGAACCTGGAGCTTGCTGACTCTCCCAGACTGGGCAACCAGCAAACCTCAGGGATTCTTGGGGATTCTTCTGTCTCTGCACCCCTGCACCCACCCCTGGGACTACAAATAGGAGCTGCTGCATCCAGCTCCTGTGTGAGTGAGGGGATCTGAACACAGGCTTTCAGGCATGCATAGCTAGTGCTTTACCTACTCATCCATCCCTCCCTCCATTCCCAAACCACCTTTTGTTGCTATCATTGTTATTTCTAGGGGTTGAAGTCTATGCCTTCTACTTGCTAGACTAGTGCCCTACCACTGAGGATCAGTCTCCAGTCCTCTACTTTCTCCTTTAAATTGACTGTTGCTCTGTAGGTCACTTGATCCCTCATCTTGATCACACAAACTTACAGAGACATCAGTGGCTAGGAGATGTTATAAATCTATGAGTAATTTTACAAAAATTTAAACAAGCATAGAAGCAAAATCAAACCCACGAGTGGGACATTGCGTGTGGTTTGGATGAGAAACAAGGTGAATTGAAAAATAATCTTCATGAGCATCCACATAGTCTACTGACATGCCATTGGTCAGTCTAAGAGAAGCACAGCTAGCATTCTTCCAACTCCGGGAAGTTACTGGCAGATAGGAGAATCATCCCTCCATCTGAGAACATTTGTAACATTTCATGGTTATGATTTGGGGGTTCAGAGGAAAACACTCTCATACTGAGTTCCCCAAAATAAAAAGAGGTCAGCATCATGCCTTACTATTCACCAAAATGTTGAAAATAGTGCCATAATCTAAAAATACATTTTTTGGTTTATTTTTGAGAATATTCCCCAAATATTCCAAACCCCAAAGCTACTGGGCATGCATGCACACACACACACTCCACACACATGAAATGCTATGTGTGTCTAATAAATATGTGCATACAAGATGAAATTCTTAAGTATGCATAATTTACCATACTCGTGTGTTCTATTTTTATAGACTGATTTAGCAGGCTGGGCGTACATGCCACACTGTGAGGAGAAATCCTTTTCCCTGACCACCAATGTGTCCCTAAGTGAGAGCTACAGGACTTTTAAGGAGGGAAGTGGTTTTACTCAAGGTTCCTGAATAAATCATGCAGTCATCACTATGGGATCGATGGGAATAGAAGCTAAGAAGAAAAAAGCAGCTGGCTGGGGTGGGGGACTTTGTTCATATTTTGGAGAAACTGCCTTCTTTCAAAGAAGAGGAAAAAAAACATCCAAGAAACAATGTTGGCTCCATGTGGTGCACCCCAAGAACCGAGGACAGATCAAACTGGGAATTGTCTGAGGCAGTTTGAGAAATTCCTACCCACCAAGCTTTATTGTGTTATTCCAACTAAACAGAGACAAAAAGACAAATCTCAGCTCCCTACTTTCATTTATAATTGAACCAAGTCCAGAAGGATGAAGCCAGAGCCATCTGCAACACAGGCTGCATTAGCAGCCTGGAGAATGAAATATTCAAATTACTCTAGGCTACCTCACATGGTAATGCAGCCCAAAGGCTGACTGGAGACCGGGAAGGAGAGGGCAAGGAAAGAAAG
>NW_008351346.1:1810818-1828483 GCF_000622305.1 Nannospalax galili | reverse complement strand
TTTTTTGGTTTGCTTTTGTTAATTTTTTTTTTTTTTTGTCTTAGTAGAAGTTATAGGCAAATTGGTTATTCTCCAGGACAGAAAACACATCAAAACACATAAGAAAAGAAATGCTGTATTTAACATCTTCTGAAAAGCACAGGGAGGGAGGGAGGGATGGAGGGAGGGCAAAGCAGGGAAGGGCAGAGGAAAGAATAAAGGGAAGGAAGGAGGAAGTGAAGGAAGGAGTGGAGGGGGAAAGGAAGGGAAGGAGGAAGGAAGGAAAGAGGGAGGGGAACAGATGGAGGGGAGGAAGGAAGGAGGGAGGGAGGGAAGGGAGGTAAGAGAAAAGGTGGAGCGATGAGAAAATAGAATAAGAGGAAAGAACTTAGAAAAGAAAAAGAAAAGAGATGATGTCATCCCAAACTTCACTAATTTGGAAGCCCTCCCACTTTGGATCTGGGATGCTGTTGCTCTGGTGTTTTGCTTCATGTAAATAAGGGGTGCTATTTTTTGGGAGGGTGGAGTTGGAGCTGCTCGCTCTGATACCGTTAATCAGGGCTGCTGAGATGGGTGACATGGTAAGTGGCTCTAGCCCCTAGCAGCAGTCAAGATGGAGTGACAGGCTCCATTTAAGATGTCACTGCACATAATAAAGTGTAAAACTATACTTAAAATAAACGAGATAGAAACAATAAACTTGACTCAGTATTTGAACTTTCACAGACACACGGAGCCTGGAGGAGGAAGCATGCCTGTGTGCTGTGGGTCTTTGCAGGGGTTCTGTTTCTGCAGTGTTTTAAATGATGTCTCTTTTAAGGGGATCTGGTCAGGTCTAAGTGGAGTGAGAGCAGTCCTATCTATTGTGTGAACTGGGCATCAGACAAGCTCATGGCCCAAGGAGTTAGTAGCCAAATGAAAGGCCAAACCTGTAGCTATTATCTTCCCAGAGAGCCCCTGGGAGGGCAGTTTGTTGCCCCCATATCTCCCAAGTCCCTCCTGGGTGTGCGCCCTGTGTCCTCTGCCTGTCCAAGTGAGCCAGGGCTCTCCTGCTATAGCTTGGCTCCATCACTTCAGAAGGTTTAGCACAACCTTGTCAAGGCTGCTCAGCCCCAAATTGGAATGAGACGCCCTACCACCACCAGGCCCTGCAATTACTGTTACTTGTGGGGGTGGATTCGATGTCAAAGCAAATGTTTTCCTTATGTTTCTTTCTTTCTTTAAAAAAGAATGGAAGCCAGCAGACAAAGCTCCTGAACCAGCTACTCTGTGGAGTTCCTTCGGCATCAGACTTGGGAACATCAGCTCAGGTGTTCCCTGCTCCCCTAACAACAAATCTATGTCAATGCCATGTATGAAAGTAGGGCTTGGCATGTGCCATTCTTAGCTCCAGTGTACGTAATATGTTAGTGGAATTCAGGGTCAGCCGAATCATGCTATTATCTGTTGCCTGTATGAAGGTTTCTGATGCCACTGTCCACTCCCCTGTGTAGTTACGTCGTGAGGTAACAGATCTTATCTATAAAAATTATTTTATTGTGGTATAAAATACATTAAAGAAAAGCAAACAAATCACAAACGAAAAGTTTGATGGATTTTCACAAAATGCAGACAGTTCAGTATCCAGAACAGGGATCTGGAGACGGGTGCCGGCAACACCTGAAGTCCCAGCCTGCCCCTTCAAGTCTTTTTCTCCGCAAGTGACCATTGCTCTGACTACTTCTAAGTGGAGATTTCTGTCCAGTCAGCATTTGAACTTAATTTTGACGTAACTTTCTTTTTACTAGCACTAGCCCTGGCCCTTCTAGTTATAATTCATGAAGCACTGACTGAGCACTTACTGTATACTAGGCAACTTGCCCAGTGAACACACCAGACACTCTGACATTCCTAGGGAATTGACGGCTTGGAATAGATTTTAGTTTCAAGCTTCTTGGTTAGTAGCATCAGAGTGAGGAAAAGAAGTCATCTAGTAGCATAGTTTATGTTTTCCTTACTTTTATGTGTATGAGTGTATTGTCTTCATGTATGTAAGAGCACCCGTGTCTGTCGGAACCTCTGGGACTGGAGTTATAGATGTTAGCCAACGTGTGTGCCGGGAACTGAACCCAGGTCCAGCGCTCCTAACTGCTGAGCCATCTCTCCAGCCCCCAAGCAGCACACTTTGAGATGATGTCTAATTGTCTATCAGTACTTGTACTTTTGTCTTGCACACAACTGTCTATTGGGAAGGCAAAGCGAGGCTGTGGTAGTAGCAGGAAGAAGCCAGGCAGCACCAGCAGGCACGCTTCCACCTGACCATGAGCAGCGGAAGTCACTTTCCTCCCAGCCTCTGGCAGGGACCATTAGAGACCTTTGTGCCATCTCTCCGCAGAGCCAGAATCAATCTCTGGCATCAGGTCACATGTAAAATCTGCCTCTTCAGAGTCTGTCTGCAGCTTGGGATGTCACTTCCCACCAAGCCATGCTGCAGTCACTCAGAGTGGGAGTTTTATTAGCCATAAGCTGTGACACCATGCATTGATATATTTAAGCAATAATGAACAACAAATCGGTGGTTGTCTGAAGCAGCCACTGAAGTGGTAAAAATAACTAACAGTGTTTTGAGAGCACAAAGCTCCATTCAGAGATTTGATTCTGTAAGGGATGAAAAGTGCATAGATTTGGGGAAGTAAAGTCAGAGAATCCAAAAGGAAACATTGTCACCACAGATACAGCGTTATAAGAACAAGAGGTGAAAATGAGCAAGGATGCGCCCGGGCTGCCAAATGATTCTGACAAGAGTGTCTCCACCCCACAGTCCAGTGTGCCCCCAAATCTGATTATGTCCAAAGCCATGGCTTACAATTTTAAATTATAACACTAGATGTGTTTCAGTGGAAAACACTGAGAAGCGCAGGAGAACTGACTGGGTCTTATCAGAGTCAAAGGTTCGCTTTGAGCAGCCCACCAAAGAAGTTAACCACGGCTTCAGGCTGCAGCCTGGCCTGCTGTTTGACAAACCCCAGCAAGTCTTCCTGGGTCAACCCAACCTAGTGTGGTCGCCTTAATGGAAACATGCTGGGCTGCAAAATAGTAACAGCATGATTTAGAGGTTAAAAAAACAGTCTTAAATGAGCTTGGCAAATGCCTTTTACAAATCTTTTTTTCACTCCTTGTCAATACTCAATTGACTACAGGTGCAACACGCTGACTTCATTGGCTGAACATGTTAAATGGCAATGTAATTTCTATGATTAAAAGGGTGGGTAAGATAACCACATTCAAGTCCTTCAGCCTCTTTCAGTATTTTCAAAGTAAAAACATGACTCTAGGGCTGCAATGAACGTTCTTTTAATCAACCCCTTTTAGATTCCTTATTTGGTCAAGCTTCAGACAGTGAAATATGAATCTTCATCGAAGAAGTTACAACTTCAATATTGGGATCAAACATGATCTTACAAAGCCTTTTACTATAGAACCTTCCTGCACTGTGATTTTTTTTTTTAATTACAGTATTTCCTGGCTTTGCTTATCTGTACTCTTTGTACTTCAACCTTCAAGGTCATGACCTGCCCATCAAACTATCATCAACCCCTATTATATTATATGTCCACAACCAACATATTATGTTCCCCTGAAAAAAGCGGAGTGGCATTTTCTGGCTTATGCATTGTAAAATCCTCTATTCCTGGCGTAAAAAGGGGTTTCTGTAATGATCCATTGCCTTTTTCCTTTTGATGAAAAAAGTCAGATTGTTCTAGAAAGACTTCTAAACAGAACCTCTACTTCTTCAGCTCCAACTCTTCCCACAACTCCCAGTACATCGCAGAGCTAATTGTTGGCTTCTTCAATGAATTTCTACATATAAATACCAAAGTTTAATTCTCATCTAAACTTTCTTTACCAAGCATTGAATTGTGACATATTCAGATTTTCATGATATATTCAGATATGATTTTCGTGATATTATCACAAACATTATGAATCTTCTAAATCCTAATTTCCTCTCTTTCTCTTATGTTTGGATATTATAAGCCTAAGGCAGACATTTATGTATGTGTGTGCACAGACAGCCCGAGTTTACACTCTCTATTTTCCTCCTCCATTTTCCTTTACTTTCCATCATCTCTGAACTTGGTAAAGCAAAGAACATAGCAGGAGTTCTCCTGAGTAGAATTTATAGTTCCGATTTCCCCACCACACACGCTTCTATTCAAAATTTGTGTTATGCTTCCCCCTCACATGACCCTCTAGGTGATGTTTGGGTTTCTTAAGGTTTTGCAGTCAAATGAATCTTTTAAAAATCACAGCAAAGGAAAAGCCACTACAAATATGATTGCAAGCATATAGGCACAGTATTTCCATGTACAAATGTGTAAATAATCTCCTGGTGGGGGAAGCATCTCCAATCTTTACATGTTTTACAGTACTCAAGTTAAAGTAAGCTTTTCCTTAAAAGACAAAAATGAAAGTTTCTAACCGAAGGTACTGCTTTCCATAGGACTAGGAAGGAGAAAATGCATAAAGGCCCTTTGTGGCAAAGACTTGGGTTCCACAGGACAGTGTGAGGAGGAAGGGGGGGACCAGGCTTTGTAATCGGCCATCCCTGTGTGGTGCTATTCATATAATATGACAATGATGGCTTGCATCAAAAGCCACAGTGCAAATAATCCCCTTCTCCATGCCATCCAAAGCAAAAGCCAGCCCTAAAACCAGGGGCGGTGTGCCAGCATGCATGACCCTTGTATTCCAGCTAGCTCTGTGCAGCAGGGATAGCAAGGGAGCTTTTTTTCCCCTCCTGAATTGGGTTTTTCAATGAATGTTGACTGGCACCAGGAGGCTACCTTGGGCCCCCAGAGCCTTCTTAAAGCCCTGGCAACCTGCCAGGGCAACTCCAACTTTGCAGCCCAGAGAAAGCCATGTTGGCAGCTTGTCAGGAGCCAGGGAGTTACATGGCGCCCTGGGGGTAATAATATTTTCCAGAACGCTCAAGCTAATAGTCCCATGATGGGCGATTGAAAGGACGGTAGGTATTGCTCTTCCCTGTCCTCAGCCTTGGAAATCTCATCCATCTCTGCAAAGTACGGAGGCATGCTCTGCAATGTTCGTGGCCCAGTTAGGGACACCGGCCTTTGTTTCCCTTTACCCCCTGTGTCCTGTTCAGGCCAAGCCTGGCTTCTACTGATTACCAAGCTTTCAATTCGTTTTGTTAAGAAAGATAAATGCCAATGCATTTTGGAGCTGAGAACATCTTTTATCTTCTTAAAAAATAGAATTCTGAGCAATAAATGCATTTAAAAAAATACACCCAAGTTTAGCTAGTAGGCTGTCAAGCTGAACACAGGGGACTCTCTGTAAATTGAGGGTGCTTCAGCTGTCCTCGGGGCAGCCCTGGAGAGATAGTGGACTAAAGGAGAGGCAGGCTGTGTTTAGTCTCACAAAATCTATCCATAATCTCTTAAATTTTAAACTTGGAAATTCAGAACCCAGTCAAGATGGATTTCAAATTTTAGCATCGCATTCCCTGTTACACACTAATTCTTAGGACTCTCTGTACTTTATTCATTAGAAAGGTAAAGGCAAGAGAACCAAGCTTAGCTTTTTAAGCCTTTAATTGAGAGAGAGAGAGAGAGAGAGAGAGAGAGAGAGAGAGTAACAGTGTGTCACTGAGCTTTCCAGGTGGGTTGAGCAACTTTAGAGGAGGTGACACGCAAGCCACAACATACTGATCAAATAATAATAATAATAATAATAATATCGTAATAATAATAAAACAAGACCATAAACTCATTTTGCCCATTTGTATATTCTCCCTTTCCTTCCCTCCTTCTCTCCATCCTTCCCACATCCCCCTCTATTTGTTTCAGAACAATAAACTAAATTTAGCCGCCCTATCAAAAAGTAGGGTAACCATGTCACGCTATACAATGACTTCTCCAAGCCCTGCACTGCAGCTGTACTGAAACCCACATACAGGTTGATGCCAGTTTTACGTGTTGAAACAAACCAGTCACTCTTTCTCCCGCTAAGCAGTTAAATTAGAGAGTATTCAATTAATAACAGCTGAATATTCTGTCACATTTAGGAAGATGTATGGTAAGACAAGCGAGTTGTGATGTATCTGACAGAAATGATAAAGGCTCTCCCGACACAGTCTGGCAGATACTTGGCTCCTGCCGTGGCTCTTTCTCATGTTCTAAACCGTCAGCAGCACAGACCCAAGATCCAACACCAGCTTCAAGGGAAGACATACTCCAAAGTGAGGAGGGAAGCCTTTGCCAAGTTCTGGAAAGGTGCCTTCTCCTCAAGCTTGGGATCCATGTTCCAGTCCTCAGGCCAGCAGGGCATGTGTGAAGCAGGGCAGCGGGACATGCTGTCATCCTGAGGCACCCACAGGCACCAGCCCCCACCCCCACCCCTATCTACTCTGGCTGAGATTTACAAGTTCCCAGGCTTGGCTTTCAAGTGTCCAAGGAATTTGCTTTTCCTGTTGGCATTCTAAACAACAGGAGGTGCAGTGGCCTGGTCCCAATCCTGAGCCTTTCCTGGTTGACTGGATCACCTTCTGAGGGCGAGGCAACTGCTTTCTCTAACTGCATTCCACCAGCTCCTGACCCTCAGAGCCTCTATGCACATTCCTTTAGGAAACTGCCCAAGTCCAAATTGAAAAGGAAATAAAAGAGACCACAGTAAAATTGCTAACATATGGTGTAATGGAGCAATCTGTGACACAATTCTGTTCCATGTTTCCCCCAAGGCCAGCCAGAGCCACTGAGGTCTGGGGAGTAGGAGCCATGCTTATTTTCAACATCCAATGAGGCCATCAACCAGGCAACGGCTGTGGCACTCACAAATGGGTCTGGCCAAATAGCAAGAGAGCAAATGTGCTCTTACAAAATGCCGTTTGACTTAAATGCTGTCTCATGAACTTGGGGACTGATCCACCAAAAGCCAGGACAGAGGTTTGAAGAATGCAGGCAAAGAAGGGGCGCCAAGGCATGACACCAACATACACCCCTCTAGGAGCAACAGCAGCAAACAGAATAAGCAGGCTAGGCAGCCTTCTTTTTATAACACATTACACTAGAAGCTTTTCAAAAATAAAGACGAAGCTAGGTGTGGTGGCAGGCACCTTTAATCTTGGCACTCAGGAGGCAGAGGCAGGTGGATCTCTGTGAGGTAGAGACCAGCCTGGTCTACCTAGCAAGTTCCAGGCCAGTCGGGGCTACAGGGAAACTGTCAAAAATCCCAAGAAGTATATAGATTCAATGAACACTTTCTCTTCCTGTCCCTCTCTCCTCACTCCATGTTAGATGTGCACATGTGTGTGCACCAATGTGCATTTCTGGATGTCAGAGCAGTGCCCTGCTCTATCACTCCCTGCCTTATTCCCTTGAGATAGGGTCTCTCACTGAACCTGGAGCTAGGTTGGTGGCCAGTGAACCCTCGTGTCTTTGAAACGTACATAGTGCTGGGGTAACACATGCACAGCTATGCCTGCTTTTTTACATGGTTGCTGGGGATTTGAACTCAGGTCCTCATGCCTGCATAGCAGGCACCTTACTCTCTGAATCATTCCTCTAAGCCTCTATAGTCTCTCTTTGCAGAAAACACCCACAAATATATGAATGAGTGAGAAACGATCTCCTCTCCCCGACCCCATGACAGAGGTTAGGCAGCTCACTGCAGTCACTCACTGAATTTCCACTTCATCAACACTGTCCTTCCAATTCTTCTATGTTCCATAAAATTCTTATTATTGCCGACTTCCCCATCTACTTTATTGGCAAATACCTTGGATTAATAAAGTACTCGTGGTGTTTATGAGCAGAAAATCACTTTATTCCCTAATACACTGAGTGGCACTGTGGGGCAACAGGCCCTATCACTTAATTAGATTGTATAACTGTCAGGAATTGGTGAGGTTTTGAATTTATATTTCAATTAATATTTAATAGAGCTTAATTAGCAATTCCCCCCTCTCTTCTACCCACATTCTGCATTCTCCCCTAATGTCTTTTTCTCCCATCTTGCTCTAAAATGGCAATCTGGCTCTCAGGCTTTGGGAGGGGACAGACAAACAGACACCTGGATGCCAGAGGCTACTCACTGTTCTTGGAGATGCATGGAAATGATGGGCAGAGGTGGGTCACTTAATCTTAAGAATCAAGTATCTGTTGGGATAACCCAGCACTGATGGTACAGAGACCTAGACAGATATACTGTTTGCTGACTCCTGTAACCCCTCTGACTTTGGGAACTCACTCGGAAAGTTCCCACAGTGTTTGTGGGAACAGTAGTGAGTCACACACAGGCATGGGCACCCAGATTTTAGATGCAGACATTCTCAGATGTTTTGGTTTGAGGAGCCATTTATAGTCTTCAAAATTAAGAGAATAATATTTCAGTATTGAGAGTCTTTGTTTAGGTTGTTGTGTCAATTAATATCCACTGCATTAGAAATTTGAGATTAACAACATTTCAGTGTTTATTAACTCATCTGAAACAAAATAAACTCATTCCATGCTAGCATACATGATATGTTTTTTATGAAAAATGATATTTTGAGAACAAAAACAATTAGTAAGAAGAGTAGGTTTGTTTTACATATTTTGCAAGTCTTCTCACTGTCTGACTTAATAGAAGACAGCTGGATCCTCATTTCTGTTTCTTTATCTAGTCTATGGCAATATCATGCATCATGTAGTCCCAGAAAACTCCACAGCATATTTTCTCCTCTCTCTCTCTCTCTCTCTCTCTCTCTCTCTCTCTCTCTCCCTCTCCCCGACACACACACATGCACTTAACCACAAAGACACACACACACACACACACACACACAATGGGAGTGGGAAGGCCAATACTCCATTAGCATCACTATCAGCACAGTGCTGACCTTATATTCTCTCAGGAAGGGCCTGGAAATCCTGACACAATATTCTGAGGACTGTTACATTAGAGATTTTCAAATGTTTTTAAGACATATAACACAGCAGGCCTGATATAGGTCCATCCCTTCCCTGGCTAACCTCAGAACCTATCCCTATTGTAAATTTTTAAAAACTCATTATTATTTTAATTTTATGTGTATGTGTGCATTGCTTGCATGTAGGTAAGTACATCCATGCCATGTGATGCCTGCGGAGGTCAGAAGAGGCTGTCGGATTCCCTGGGAGTGGAGTTATGGACAGTTGTTAGCTGCCATGTGGGTGCTGGGATTCGAACCTGGGTCTTCCTAAAGAACAACCAGTGTTCTTAACCACTGAGCCATCTCTCCAGCCCCAGAACCTATCCCTATTATAGACAAATCTTCATTTAGACTTTCTATTCCAGACCTGAAAAGCTGATAACTTTGCAGCCCAAGATAAGGAATTTTTTTTTTTTTTTTTTTTTTTTTTTTAAGAAAGAAGACATTGGAAGGAAGACCAAAAAGACAATGACAGTCTTTCTAAGTCTCTGGGAAGCCTGGAAGCCTCCTCTTATTTCAGCATCCAACCCCTTTGAAAAGCAGCTGCCTCCACCAAGCACACTGTGCGAGGGCAGCCAGACCAGCAGGAGGATATCCCAGTGCTTTGGTCCATCAGGAGGAGATCCTACTGCTTCAGATCAATTTCATGTCATTCCCATACAACAGGAATAGCTTGCCCAGACACCAACTATGGTGATTTTTTTCTTTTGTGGGCTTTTTTTATTTTTAATACTGCTGTTTGAGACTATATTTTAGTTGCTAAGAAACTAGTTTCTTATTGTAGACTCAGTGAGAGCAAAGATAAAGCAACTGTGAAAACAGCATGTTATTTTGACAGTAGCCATATCATAACCATAAATGATATAGTTTGTCTGTACATTTTAACCCTCACTAATGGGGTCTAAATACTGTATTCTCAGATATTTCATACATACACAAAGATACATACATATGCATTTGAGTTAGAAAGGCTGCCACATGGTTAGGTAAGAGTATTCAGGAAATAGACATCCATGCGTACACATACACAAACATACACACATATATACATACAAACATGCATGCATACATATGCAAACACACACACACACACACACACACTCTTCCTAGCCAACAGAAAGCTTTCTTTAAAGAAAACTTCACAAGCACAAATACTGGCTGTATCATAAACATTTATTACATTTGAAGTATTTTAAAGAAAGGTATGGTACAATGTCTCTATTTAGTTTTGCTTAAATTCTGACATGGTTTGTGAAGAAAGGGCTGGATATATCTCCTCATGCAAACCCTGACTCCCACAGACTAACTCTGCTCATGCAAACCCTCACTACCACACACCAACTAGGGAATCACCATCAGACAAAATAACCTTCTATACACAACTGGTCCATGGTTCTTCTAAACTATGCCTTCATGTTTCAATCAACCCTAGCACATACATATAATCATCCCCAACTACTGTCCTTCTGTAAAGTCCTGGTGTGGACAAAGGTTTTAAGCTTGGATAATAATAGTAAGTGGATCAAATCTGCTGAAAATCTCCAGCAACCAAAAACCAAGTACTTGAGCATTTCCACTGTTGTTTTGCTGACAAGTGGCATCTGGCAGGATTTGAAGGAAGGAAAAAAACAAAAATGCATCCTTTTCTCTGTGTCTGCTCAGGACCAGGACTGACTACAGTAATAAATGTTATTGATCAACATTCTCACTATTTCTATGGTAATGACACAATTCCAAGGAATATTGAGAAGTTGTTAAAAATAATTACTGAAATTAATACAGCAGCATACAAAATTCCTGTACTATCTTAATGATTTTGCTGCCGTGTCCATTCTTACTTCATCTAATATAGTCTGTGTATGCGCAAATGGATACAAATGGAAGAGGATATTTAAAATGCTCTGTTTCGGGGGTAGTATTATCACTCTATTTCTGTAGTTTCCCAAGCTTTCTGTAATGATTTCGCACTGTCTTGATCCGGATAAGAAGCAGGTGCACTGGTATGCTTTGAGTCTAAAATGCTCCCCACAGGTTCATGTAATTGAACCCTTGGTCCCTAACTCCTGGTGCTGCTTTGGGAAGTTGCTGATACTTTGGAAGTGGGTTTCACTGGGAGATACCGGCCACTATAGGAAGGAGGGCCTTGACGGATACAGACCAGGCTGCTTCTGATCCTTTCTGGTCCCTAATTCACCAGGGACCTGCTGAAGGGCTGCTACCCTGTGCTGCTGATCCCACGAAGATGCCCTGCCATGCCTTCCTGTCATGATGGTCTGCTCCTCTGAAACTGTGGGCCAAAAGAAACCTTTCTTTCTTTAAGCTGTTTCCATCGAGTGTTTTATCAAAGTGATGAGAGAAGTACTAATAGCATTTTAAAGGGTTTTAGATGTGCTTTGATTTTCCTACTCTGGGGGACTTGCAAAGTTTTCCACTGCCAATGGGGTTACGAGGGAGATTATTTGTTTACTTATTTACTTATTTTGATTTTTCTTCCTCCTCAAATTTCAGGTCCCATTTTGAAGCAGAGATAGATTTCCTCTAGTCTTGTCCACTACTCACTATGGCTATAACCCCACAGCATCCTGTGACATGGATGGCTAGGCAGATGTTTTAAACCGTCTTGGAAAACCCAGTACAGTATGCTGGCCTTTATCTCCTCAGGAGGAGTGAGGGATGCATGACTCCCCAGGCCCGCATTTTCCACTCTCATCATAGTGCCAGGAAAGCACCCTCGGAAGTTAGCCAGTCTGCTATAGGTTTCTACCATAAGATTAAAAATTTGTGATGGGAATTCCAAGAAGCCAGAGGCTTCTGCCAAACAGGCAAATCATAGGGAAAGAACCTGCCTTTTTTCTCGCTGATCTTTTCAATGACGTATTATTTAACCTTAGCTGATAGAGATCACGGAGCCTGGTGCAGCCTTTTCTCATGACTGAAGCTGACCTTAGGCAATGAAGTCAGCAGACTCAGAATTGATTAGGAGGATTCACCCCCTCTTTCAGAATAGGCTAGAGAGAGAGTTCTTATTTCTACTTAATTATCTTTTGATCTGTCCTCTGATCCACATCACTGCTTCTAGAAGCCAGTAGAAAATGGGAAGCCACAAAAGCCAGTGGAACCTCAAGAAACTGGCTCTCCACTTACCCTGGAGACATACACACATCATGTAATCATACACATAAGTGCCCACCCACAAGCATGCACACACATGCAAACACACACAAGCAAGCACACACATACAAGTACACATTTGTGTAAGTACACACAAATGTACACATACAACAAGCATGCACACACATGCAAACACACACAAGCAAGCACACACATAAAGTACATGGGCACACATATATAACCTTTGTATTCTACAATTATTTTTTTCAATATTTTATTTATTTTTATGTGTATGTATGTATTGCCTGCATGTAGGTAAGTGTTCTCTGTCGTGCAATGCCCACTGAGGACAGAAGAGACTGTCAGATCCCCTGGAGCTGGAGGTATGGACAGTTGTTAACTGCCATGTGGGTGCTGGGATTCGAACCCAGGTCTTCTGCAAGAACAGTCAGTGTTCCTAACCACTGAGCCATCTCTCCAGCTCCTGTATTCTATAATTACTTTTAATGAATGGAGTGATAAAAATCTCTTAATAGCTTGTATTTTTAAAAGCTTAATGCTCTTAATTTTGAATGTATAGCTGAAATCCCGCTAGACTGTATACTCAGCAATGCCCTTTATTTTGTTTGACAAAAGATTTTTAAAAGAGATTGAAAGGTGACCATGCTGTTTATCACAATTGCTAGCCTTCTTTATTTTGGAGTTAGGATGGGGTCTCATCCTCTTTTCATGGGCTGCTTTGTATGCATCATTTAATAGTCCTCCCAGTATCTGTGTATGTATTAGGAGATGGAAAAAGAATAGCAATATTCTCATTTGAAAATCATGTCTTCCAGATCTCACCTCCAATCTAAACAACAACCTAAAGCTATCTCGTCTTAGGGCATGTTAAATACACAAAAGGCCACTACGCTGGTGTCATTGCTGTACCTCAGTGAAGTTCTAAGATGGTTAAGCAACACTAACCCTAGGGAACTGCTCTCGTCAAAGGCATTATTAATTAAGTTATAATTGCTCTAATCTTGGACTCAAGAAAAGCCCCAAACAAATTCCTCTTTCACCCATTCTTCATGTGAGAATTGGCAAATACTTTCCATCCTTGCATGCAGATGGGTCACTCAAGATTTAGAAAGGCAGAGTGACTTGTTTAAGGTCACATTAAGTTGATGGCTGTTCTAAGCCAAACCATACCTTGGAAACCACAAAACATAGAAAATGCTCTGCCACATTACTTCATCATAGACCAAGAATATAATCAGGAACAAACCTATCTGTGGCCAATGGCTTCCATCCTATTTTTCTATGCTTTGAAACATGTGCATTATAAACTCCACACACTTAGACACACAAACATCTGAGACTCATGCACACAAATCAATGTTACATGTACCCTAGGAGAAGAGTTATAGACATAGTGTTTTTGACAGGGTGAACTTTTCCATCTGAAAAAAAAGGGGAGTTTGCAGCATTTAGTGCTAAGAAAACAAACTTTCTAATCAGAGAATCCAAGTTAGAGCTGGTACTGTGTGGCTTTGTCTTTGGTACTACTCTCTAGGAACTTGCTCAACTTAAGCCTCAGCTTCTCATCTCAAGGAAAAAGATTGAGAAAACGTAGTGATTTTTCAAAAGAATTATTTGAAACCTGTAATCTTTTCATAAGATGATTTGGAAACTCAGTAACTGAAACAGAGGGAGATGGTTCTACTCTGAAAGAAAAGAGGGATCCCGTCAGCCCACTTGCTGGCCCATGCAATTCCCACCCCCACGCACTCCTATGAGGCACTGAGGCTCCCAAAGAAAATTTTGGATTTGTTTATTATTATTCTATAACTATGAATGCTTTGCCTGCATGTGTGTAAGTCCACCTGTGTCGTGCAATGCCCAGGGAGACCAAAAGAGAGTGTGAGATCTCCTGGAACTGGAATTGTGAATGGTAGTTAACCACAGACCTGGAGGTGGGCGTGCCCTTCCACCTTTCACACGTCTGAGATAACCAATAGGAAAAGTGCTTCTGCATACATCAGACACCTACAGGCTAACTTAGCTGGCTTTTCTTTGGCTAATGAGAAATAGGAAAGAGAGCTGGCAGGGTGGCTTAGTGTGTAAAGGTACTTGTTACCAAGCCTCTCAAGATGGCTTTGATCCCTGGAGTCCTCATGGTGGGAGAAGAGATGTGATTCCTACAAAGTGCTCCACAAGAATATCATGACATTCGTGCACATCTCCAATAAATAAATAAATAAATAGATGTATGATAGATAGATAGATAGATAGATAGATAGATAGATAATAGATAAATAAATAAATTTAGAGAAATAGATAAACTGGGGCTTTAAAAAAGAAGAAAATTAGCACTTTATTTCAAGGTTCTTAGGGTGACCAATTAAGAACAGCCATGCTATATTGTTCTATTACAAAATAATCCTATGCTTCTAAGTAATGTCAAAAGCCATGTGAATACCTAATTTCTGTCAATCACTAATGGGAGACTGACGATTCTGACTTTTCCTGTATATGAAGGAGGTCAGCGGAGGATCTTTTCAAGTATATGATTCAGCAGTGTAAACTCTGGCTACACTGAGATGTCAGTGTCTCATGATTGGAGGAAAACAGAACTCTGGAACTCTGGAATGTAGCATTCAGTTGAAGACAAGGTTAGATAGAGTTCTTGTCTCCAAAGGTGCTCGGAAAGGTCTTCCCACTCTGCTAATGTCCTTATCAGACACATCATAGCAGGACTAAATTCTCCTTGGCAGAAAATGCAGAGTAGCTTTGGCCTCAGCTCTCATTGGTTGAGTAGGTTTATTACTAATTACTGTTGAACTGATATTGTTACCATTACTGCTACCTTCTTTGGGTTCTTTAAATTTAGATGATGCAGCTCAATTGGAAGATACAAAATCATCTCATGCAGTGACTGTGTTGACACACTGTACTTCTTAAAAGGCACTATATTTGTGGATCTCTCAGCACGTTCCAACCTAGCCATTATTATGGCACTTGGGTGAAGAAACAATATGATCAACCCTATTTTAGAAGGGCAGAAATGTAGATGGGGCTGTAACTGTAAAGATGAAATGTCATTTGTATCAGGCTCCATCGTTTATAAAGCACTTTGAACACTCAGCCTGCGATGATAAAGCAAAGTCCCAGGGCAACATCGGGAAGAGGCAGAATTCAGTAATTCTAATTTCCAGCCCATTGCTCAATCTGTGGCCCATGTGTTCCTTCTATTTTTCATTGTAAAGTTCAAATTTCCTGCTTTGGTATTTTTCCTTGGAGAAGCAAAGCAGCATTATGGAAAAAATATGAATTTTTTTATTATCAGCTTTGCCACTCATTAGCTAGAGGACCTTGAGCAACTTTCTGTTTCTCCCAGAGTAGAAGCACTACCTCGCAAGTTTGGTACTATAAATAAAAATAGTACATTGACTGCTCAGTTCAACCCCTCTGTATAGACAGCCTACAATATGCCTAAGCATACAGGGTCTGCAGAAAGGTAGGGAACAACTATTCATTGGGAAACAACTATAGGTGCTACCTATATAGGTACCACCTGGCCACTGGAGCTGGAGAAGGGATCTAGCTGGGTTAGCATAGTCTCCCACTGGTAATACCCTACCTACTTATGGGAATTTGTATGGCTCTCAACAAAGTGATGGATCTGAACACATTGAGTACCCAGTGGAGTCTCTGTAAAATGTTGGTGCAACCCTAAGTGGTGGTGGTGGTGTTTCGTGTAAAAGTAACTCTTCATAACATGTTTGCTTATTAGACATATATAAGGTATCATGGATGGGAATTCTTATCATTGTTTTATAATTATGAAGAGTTTTTGATATCTCACTCTGAACATGAGATGATAAGAGCTAAGGGACAGTAATAAGAGATTTTTCCAAAGGTATAAGATTAGACTGAAAATCCACCTAGGAAACAATTTGCTACTGAGTCAGATAAAAACTTTTGAATTTCTAACTTTCCATATCCAGCACCAGACACATGGTCCACACAGCCATGGCGCTTACTCGTGTTGCCTGGCATTCCTGAAATCTGACATTATTCTCTGGTGCTTCCATTATTTTCTTTGGATTGGAAAAATGTAGAAATGAAGTAATTAAGATTAATTAAATATAATCACAAGATCCCATTGGACATCTAGTTACCTAGCCAACAGTTATTCTACCTTTCCTTCCTCCATCAAAAATCCAATTTATTCAGACAATAGGTCAGATACACGGTCAAATTTTTCAAGCTTCACTGCAGCAAGGAGTGGGTTTACTGCATGGACAATTATATGCATGCAGGCATGTTATAGAAGAGTTTTAAGAAGGTTTTATTTTGAAAGGAAGTAATACAAACAAATATGCTCACGTTAGCCTCCTCCTCTCCATCTTGCCTGGAACGTTGATATGACATCTATAAACACAGTAGCAGTGCCAAACTAGGAGGCGGACTTGAGGATAGACCTTAGATGAATACTGCCACCTTTCCAAGGCCTGTGCTTTGCTGATGGCTCATTTAATTCTATCCTGTAAGATATAATTTAATTCGCTTTAAAAAATTTTAATGATATTAGCAGGCAGGACTAATCCTCAGTCAGTGCTGGCCTGCTGTCTGAAAAAAATCCTAGATTTCCTTGAAATCAATTTTAGAAACATATATGACAGATCTATGAAAGATGACATATGGTCTCTTAGACATTACCTCATAAATTCTAAGGGGTATAGCATACAGGTCTACGCATGAGCATAGGCTGGTCATACATCACCTCCAATAAGGAAGTGAGATTGGATAAAAAAGATCAACATAGAGGATGGCTAGAAGTGCTGGGTCCTTTAGTACTAAGGATGCCTTGAAGGGGAATGGGAGAAGAAAAGAAAAGAAAAAGAGACAACTCCACATGTCAGAGTCAACCAACTCTAAGGATGTGCGGCAAAGAAGCAATTAAACAAAATAGGTCGGCAGGACAGTGTATGTCACTGTTATTGTGTCCATCTAGTAATGTTGCCATTGATGGCAGCTTGTGTGGAAGGACTGCAATAGAAAATGGACCCTCACAGACACTACCTTTAGTCTAGGTGCAATCCCCTGGCCTAGCTATTACTGGCTCTGGTCCCATACGACTTTTTTTCACTGCCTTACATTGTTGTTTAAATGCCAGGGATCCTACTGGAGTCAAAGCTTTGTGCCGCTCCTTTAGATCACTGACTAGTATGCAAGCCAAGACATCTCTGCTCCATTATAAAGTTATTCATTACCATTGCACATTTGTCACTGTCATCCGCTCCAAATCACTTTCAGAAGCCGTGCCTCTGGTATTTCCCAAGCAGCAAGCTGGCCTGGAACCATTAACCCCTGTTCTAAAGATATCTAAACAAAAGCTCAGTTTCAGTTAAATTGATCTCTATGTGGTCCTTTTTGGATAAAGTTATCGCTGTCTGATTTTGTGTTTTTTAAATCAGAGGTTAGGACAAAGTTAGTTAATAATACTGTTGTTACACAGCAATTCCTTAGGTAGATATCAGAATTCTAACCTAGATATTATCCTCAATGTATTTACCTATCTAGCTATCTATCTATTATCTACCTGTCTATTATCTATCTATCTATCTATCTATCTATCTA
>NW_008351346.1:1758459-1810575 GCF_000622305.1 Nannospalax galili | reverse complement strand
CTATCTATCTATCTATCTATCTATCTATCTATCTATCATCTATCTATCTATCTATCATCTATCTATCTATCATCTATCTATCTATCATCTATCTATCTATATCTATCTTTCATCTATCAACGATTCAGTCTACTATAGTACTGGAAATCTAGTTTTGTGACTATGACCTTTGAATGCATGATGAGTTCTCTAATCAAAAAGCAATGCAGGCTCCCTGGAACTAAAGAAATTGAAGGTTTTTCTCTTCTCACTTGAGATAGAATAACATATCTGCAGGTTTCCCTCTTTTGGTTTCTCCAAAACATTCCTTGTAGTATACATATGAAAGGGACCTTTTTCTTTAAGAATTCCCAGAGGACAGTCTTCAAAGACAGCCAGTTCTTAGATGGAAACTACAACTCTCAGTCTTTTCTTCTACCCATAAATTTGTGTATTTCTAGATACGATAGAGTTTCACTTAAAAAAAAGGTTAAAGAATTTTCTACAATAAAGGAATTAAGCCATTGGCTGTTAGCTCCAGGTGTACAGTCCCGGTTAGACTTGGTAGTGACCTTTTAAAGTGGTTTTCACTTTAGAACATCATTGTGGGCACAGTGGTTCATAAGACAGACACACCCCCCCCGACACACACACACACACACACGCTTCAGCTTCTGAAGAGGCCAGACTCACATAGTTGTCTCCATCTAGATCCTGTAACTGTAATGGGAGGCCAGGGGGCTTATTAAAATACTCTCATCTTTTACTGGAGCCATTTAGTAAAAGCTAAAGAAACAAGAGGTTGGCTTCCATCCCACCAACACAACCAACAGGGAAAACAGTCCTTTCTTGTAAGCTGCTGTTCCTTGTATGTAAACCATAGAGGCAAAGGGCCCTGAGCTCCAACATGCCACTGTTCCAGTCCACTGCTGGACTGTATTTCACCTATGAGCCTTTTGCTGGCTGCTTTGAGAAAGCTGCTTGTTAATAGAAGTGGCAACCTATAATCTTCAAAATCTGTCCCAGCCTGTTGGAGTAATAATATTGAGCATACATCTAAATCGTATTCTGAAGCACTCAAAAAAATTCAACCAAAAAGTCTTCCTGGCCCACTCAGTTCAGAGGAATCTTTCTCACTTTCTTATACCCCGTGGATGTTGGCATCACTTCATGAGCCTCGAAGAACTACAAAGATAACTGGACCAACTTCTCTGTTTGTGTCTTAGAAAATGAGACTTAGGCTGCTAAGACAGCTATAACTCAGTCAGTAAAGCGCTTGCTGTGTAAGCTTGAGGGCCCAAATTTGATCCCCAGAGCTCCTCTAGATGACAACAACAAAAAGCTGGGTGTAGTGGCATGTGTTCCTAATCCCAGTGCTGGGGAGGAAGACATGTGGGTCTCTAGGGCTTACTGGCCAACCAACCTTGCCTACTCAGTGAGAGCCAGACCAGTGATGCAAAAAACAATATGGATGGCTCAAGAAGTATGACACCCAAGGTTGTGCTCTGGCTTCCACACATGTGCACACACACACACATATGCACACACAGACACACACACACACACACACAAATACATGTGCACTCAAGGAGCACACTTACACTCAAAATAAGAAAATGAGACTCACACTCTATGTTTTAGCTAGGACAGACAAAACTATCAGTCTAATACAGTGGTAAGGAAGAAAAAAGAATATTAGCCCTTTACTAATACAAATAAAAATACATATACAGAAATTGCTTGTTCTTTTAAGATTCTTTACATTTTCCTGAAAATTGCTGTATCTCAGTATTTCCAAGTACATAGGATTGTTTCTCTATTTTTATCTTCTATCAATATCAGTATCCATAGGCAAAATAAATTCTCTTTCCCCCATCTTCCCATGCAGCTTTGCACAAATTTATATTATAAAGCACATTATGAAGAACTGCAGAGTTGATTTTTATATACTTTTCTTCACCAGTAATTGTGGATTCCTTGAGAGGAAGGATAATATCATATCCTACATCCACGTAACAGATAAATATTCAGTATATTATTACTTAAAGAACTCATCTTCGTAACCCAAGCCCTCACCTAACACAATCCCTGGTACATATTAGATACTCCGAACATGTACTAAGTGCATATCACAAGACCCTGCTGGAAGTCTGAGCTTTGAAACCTTCCCAAAGATGCTCCTGTTTGTATCTTTTTTCATGCACTGGTTCACTGACATGGTCACGTGTGATGCAGGTGCCTACAATGCCTTTGGATATCAAAGTATGATAACTCTAAAGGCAAAACTGAGATTTGATTATTTTTAGAGTTTCTGTATTTTAATTTAAAATAGTGGTTTTTGTTTTTTCATCATAGGGCTCAACACACATAAAGCATACAGCATCAAGTAATGACTTGGTATGTTTTGTTGCCATGGTCACAGGTCACTATAAAGATAACTGTGGCCCCGGGGATCTGTAGCCATGGTATTGCACCCATGAGCAGTATCCTCTAATGTCCTCAGCCACGTAGCTGCAGGCTTTTACCACCTCACTGGTCCCTGAATCCCTGTCATTACTGCTCTGATGCCACCTTTCCTTTCCTCTCCCCTTTTTTTATAGCAAATTCTATTCTTATGTATGTAGTCTTTAAAATGTAACCTGTCTTGTAACTTTCACCTAAGTCTGTGAAGCTGGTTGCTACTCTTTATCTCTCTTTATCTTTTTTTTTTTTTTTTTTTTTTTTTTTTAAATTTAACAAATATTTACATTGGATATATTCTGTGACTAATTACAAAATAACTGTAAGGGAGGTATGGATGAACAAGACACCCTTTTATTTTTTATTTTATTTTCCCTCCTCCCCCTCCCCCCCTCTTCTTTTTTTTTTTTTTTTTTTTTTGGTCTTTTTGAAACAGGGTTTCCTTGTAGTCCCAGCTGTCCTGGTACTCACTATAGACCAAGCTGGCCTCAAACTCACAGAGATCCACCTGCCTCTGCCTCTGCCGCCAAAGTGCTGGAATTAGGCATACACCACCGCACCCAGCTTAGTTGCTACCCTTAATGTCTTCTTTCACAAAGATGGAGTCTTTCCTTTTGGTATTTGGTGCATTTTAATTCTAGTTATTATTTATATATTTATTTGCTGCAAATGTCAGTTATTAGACCTAGAGAAAATGAACCCTAGAATGAAAATATAAAATGCTAGTGAAACAGTTCAATATGTCCACCACACACACATAGTCACTTCACAAACATTGCATTAGGAAGGCTATGCCCAGCCCTGGAAAGAGGGAAGACACTGTGCAGCTTAAACAAGAAGGAAGAAAAAAAGCAGGTGGAAGGAAAAAAAAGTATAATCATCTAAAGTTTTAAAGACAGCAGTTTAAGCAGACTGCTATATCTGCCTTTGGAATGGGGAAGTCAAGAAAATGCTACTGTCTTTTGAAGTGAAATTGAGGAGGTCAGTGGCTGGGACAATGCTCTCAATAACCACTGACAAAAGACCAGTTTAAACAGTTAGGGCAGCCACTCAATAGCAGGTAAGCACTGAATCTTGGAATAATTTTGCTTACCACAAGCTGAGCGAGAGAATCAAACACTGTCTAATTCAGCCTGTGAGGTATCTCATCAGCAGCTGGGGCTGGAAAATTAAACCCACAACCAAGTATTTCTCAAGTTTCGTCTTGCCGTTATTTACTCAAAGGCAAGGAACTGAATGTGGAGACCATCCAGGGCAAAAAGGTGAGAGTTTCCCAACAAAGAACAAGTAACTTAACTGCACATGAGTGTGTGTGTAGGACTGGCCTGTCCCACAATCCTTCAGTGCTATTTAAGATAGTTTACCTGGGGCTGGAGGGGTCCTTGAGGTCCTACCACTCCCTGAGGGACTATTGCCAGTGTAGTTATGGTGCAGGGGGCAGTGATATTTTCTTCAGTGGTGTAGCCACTGATAAGTTGCACATGCTCCAGTAAATTAGAAAGAAAGAAGGGTTGAGGGAGGGGAATGGGAAGCAGGACAATTAAAATCCATTTTATACATGCGTGAAACTGCTAAAGAATAATAAAAACTAAGAGCTAGAAGCATAGCCACCTTGGAAAGCAGTTTCATAGGTTCTTACGCAATTAAACATATGGTGGCCATATAACATGGGGACACCAGGTAGGGTATTTATGTAAGAGAAGTGACGATATATGTTCTTATGAGCTTGTACAGAAATGTACATGCAAGAACCTCAAGCTATAAATGATCCAAATGTCCATCAGTGGATGAATGGCTAAACAATATTCCTCACCACCAAAAGGTAAACTATTAAGCTAAGCAATGAGGTGAATACCTCAAAATATTATTTTTATAATAAATGAGACACATACATATAACATACCACGAAACACTACATATCAGCACAAAAACTACATTCTAAATTTTCATTTACAGAATAAGATTTTAGAAAAGCTAATCTAGGAGCTAGAGAGATGGCTCAGTGGTTAAGAGCACTGGTTGCTCTTGCAGAGGACACTGGTTCGAAAACCCAGCATGCACATGGTGGCTAGTAACTGTCTATAACTCTAGTTCTAGAGGATCCGCCCCCCTTTTCTATTTTCATCAGGTACTGCATGACATAGGTGCACTTACATACAATCAGGGATAACACTATACACATAAAATAAAAATAAATTGATTAAATTAAATTTAAATTTAAAAATCTTATCTACAACAGATGCTGGTCAGTGATCGGGGGCACAAAGGAGGAGGAGGATGATTAAGTGAATCATGAGGGAACTTTCTGCTCCGAGGAAACGCTCTCAGTTTTTATAAGGGTGGTGGTGAAGGGTAGGAAATGTGTTTGCCAAAACTCATAAACTATACACATAAAATGTTCTGGGTTAGTCAGCTTTCCGTTACTGAAGCAAGTGCCCTAAAGAATCAGCTTATAAAGAAAATAGGTTTACTTGGGTCCAGAGTGCTGGCTGTTCTCAGCCCAATTCTCAGGGAAGTGCCTTTCCCCCTGGGCTCTACTACCAAGTTCTGTGGGCAGGTTTCTCAGCACTGCTATAGGTCAAGGGAGAGAGCTGCCCAGACACCTAACAGGTGAATCCACTCAGAAACACACCTCTCTCCCTTGTCTCCTAGAATCTGTCAGTGGCATCACCCCCCACTTTACCCTGTAACCTTACCGCCTATAGAAAATGGTTCCTATGAACTGAAAGTCACAGACACCCACGTGGTACCTATTTTCTAGCACCTCATATTCCAGCTTGGCTTCCTCTCAACAGAAGGAAACTCGACGCTTCATCTAGGCAGTGAACCAGGTCTGGAAACAGAGAATCTTCGCCATTTCTTCTCTCCTCTTCCTCCCGCTGGTTTCCAGGCACTTTTCCTCTCTCCATGCCCCTCTTTGTACACTGCTTTGCTGCCCTTTCTGGTCTCACTCTTCCATCTGTCCATTTTGACTGCCTCATATTTAGCTGACAATTGATTTTCTGACTTTTGGTGCGTTTCCTGATCGGTGCCTTTGTTAGGATCTATGTATTTTCTGGAAGCTAATGTATGTGTCATTGTTCCTCATGTGGCTTTTTCCCTTTCTTTTATTCAAGTAGCAAGGGGTTGGATATCTCTCAGAGAAAAGAAGGAAGATGAAAGGAAGAATTAGGTTGAGATGGGAGAGCGTGGAATGAGAGAGGAAGGTGTCAATTAAAAAAATGAACCCTGCCACATCCCCCTCTTGACAAGTGGGGTGAGTGGAGCTGACAGCCATCACATTCACTGGCTTTGGTGAAACCCTCATGCCTTGTGGTCCCATGCGCTCCAAAGGAGTAATTCCAGGGACAGTGGACACTCACACATTTTCACTTGGTGTCCCAATGCCTCCCCTGCAGCTATTTCTAATAATGGTAATTATAATGATTTGAGGCTTAAGCAGGGCAATTCCGGCCTGGAGGCAAACTGTAATGAAGTAGTTAGGGGGCGAGAAGAAGAAGGGGCCTCAGTGCAAAGAGGCTGGATGGGGCACTTTCAGGCCTTAAATAGCTTCATCCAGTCAAGTGCAGCCAAGGCAGCCACATCTTGAATCTGAAGTTTGGTCCTGCAGGAGACTTGGACCTGTCTTGGCTGGACTCAGGGGTGGAGGGATCACAGCCAGTCACAGACAGGCCAAGATGACTATTAGGCCAGCCAGCGCCTCTGTGTAGCCAGAGCCTCACCCAGCCTGTGGCGTGTACAGACTGCTGCTCTCCTGGCAGGGCTTGAATGACACTCCCTTTGGTTCTGTCCAGCCCCTCCCTATTCCCTCACCGTAGATAATACTGTCCTAAAAGCCTTGGCCAGAATCCAATTACTGCTGATATACATCTTCCCTTGACTCCAAATGACTCTTTCTGCCATTGAAGGATATCCAGGAATGTTGAAAACTTGTCCTGATTGCAGAGTAATGGTCATGTGGTCCTCTGCACTGAAGGAATGGCCTTAGGGGGAGCCTTGATGGGTCTCTCTAGTCATCAGTGTTACCCCACCTCTCCGCTCTGCCCTTATTAAAGCCATTCGTTCTGAAAGCTAAATGAATATGTTTCATCTTCAAATGCTGAAAAACAATAGCAGGCAGCCAGTGATCAGTCCAGAACAATACCGGCTTAATCACCACCGATCTCCCCTTCTTCCTTTCCCTCTCAATTGCTCTCTTGTCAGCTTTGCTCCTCCTACTCCACCACCCTGCATGCATGTGTGGAGAGGAGTACACATGTGCATCTGTATATACATGGGAGGTTCAGAAACATGCAGTCCATATATGAATCACATATACAACCCAATCTATGTACAGACTATATATAGCTATCCATCTCTATTTTCAGTCCCTTTAACTAGTCAATTCATCTTAATGCCAGCAACTGTTGAAGGAAAATTTCTATCGAAGTATCTCACGTTACAAAAGTACTTTTTCATATAGTTACAGTGATAAAATATGCAGTAAATTTAGATTGCAATTGAAATATCAATTAAACTATAGCACATGGATAGCTTATGCAATATAACGTGAATATTGCATAATACCCATACTCAAAGGAACATTTACATTAAAATTTAGCAGAGATGTGTATTTGATAATAGCATTGCTGAACTATAGAAACATTTGAAATGTCCTCTGTTCTGCTCTTCAATTCATGATTACAGCTCTCATTACCAGCTTGCCAAAACATTAGTAGGATAGTATCTCTCCATTCCATTTCTTTCTTTTTAAAAATATTTATCTTATTTTTGACCCTGTGTTATTTATGTGTGTCTATGTAGGGATATGCGCACATGAGTGTAAGTGTCTGCAGAGGTCAGAAAAGGGTGTTGGATCCCCTGGAGCTGGAGGTGGTTGTGAGCTACCTTGCTAGGAACTGAACTTGGGTCTGCAGGCAGAGCAACAAGTGCTTTTAAGCAGCGAGCCTCTCTCCAGCCCCTATTCCACATGTCTTTACTCAGAGACATTACTACCACAGTTGACTTCACTGGTAAAAGGGCAGTATACAAACATTCTAGCCTATAAAATTTAATTTTTCCATTTTTCTTCTTCTGCGTGATGTCCAGGTGTGTAAGAAGTTATGCTCAAAAGAAGAGAACGTGATTAATGTTACACTGCATTTGTTACTCATGATAATGGTGTACTATTAATTTTATTTTTCTGTAGTCCATTACTACAAATAACACCATGCTGTCCTTCTGGTTATACTGTGTGTGACATACAACAGGCACTAAATAAATGCTTGTTAAGTGAACTATTTATATTTGCTTCATATAAAAAGGGAAAAAAGACTCCATTTCTAACTTTAGTAGTTTGTTCTTAGTGAGTAACGGCAAATACATTATCTGAGGTGAGGCCTTGCCAAACACTTTCAAGGAGAAATCCAAATTGTGAATTAATTATTCAGTCAAGAAATAATAGGATGTAGTTAAGTAATTGAGCACTGCAGTTGTTATATTTTCTACAATTGAAACAGGCCAGTGCGTTAGCCACTGATGTTGATTAGGTTTCACTGTGTGAGAAAGGCTTCCCTCAACTGCTAGGAATGTGAACTTCGGATAACATACTTCTCACAAGTAGATTCATGGAAAAAAATGGAGAAGCAGAAAACTGCAGGATATACAGGAGTAGGGAAGGGTGTATTTGTACTAGTTGTGAAGGACACGCCCACTGAGACCACATACATCTTATCTTCCATCAAATCCCAATTAGCAAACACACAGTGGAAAGTTAGCACACACACAAGATGGATCCATACACACACAGCAGCGATACACAGCAAATAAATGCATGTGCACTGAAGCCCAACAATCCATTTTCAAATTAGCCAAGCAAGGAAAAAAACGAATAGACTGTTTCCATAGACTCAGCAAAAAACAAACACAGAAAGGCCTATCCGAAAACCACAACTTGAGGAAAGTTATTTTCCTTCAGTTGCTCAACAATTTTAATATCAAGATTTAATAAAAATCTCTCTAAGAACATCATTTATGAAAGAGCATCATTTATGAATTTTGTTAATTTGTTGAATCTTTTAATTAGATTCTTCAATGTTCCTTTAGTCTCAAATTAAGGTTCACGTTCCACTTGAATGGTTCCATCCAGTCGACCTGAAGACAACTTCATTGATGTATAAACTTCATTGATGTATATACGTCATTGATGTATTACTTTTGGTAATGAACAGTAGTGTAAGGTACATGAACATACTACATAGTATGCTAACTGTTCATTTTCTGTGTCTACAATGTTTAGAATTTTACTTTCAAAAGAGGCCTTCTTTGGGCCTCACCTCACAACTGTCTAATCTGGTAGCTTTCCTAAATGACAAAGAGGGACCTCCTTTACCCCAACAGACAAATGCCCTGTGTAAGACAAAGGTGGCACCACCAAAAAAGAATGGTCATGAAAACCTCCCTTAGTGCATAGCTAAAGACACACACAGCCCTAGCCAGCAAGCAGGGGACATCCATGGTGTTAATGGTAGTATCAGATCCCTGTCAGATGCTACAGTGAAAAAACATGTGGCCTGACTTCAAGGATTTCTCAGTCTAGAGTTAAGTAATGAACACCCTGAGAGTAATGAGGTCCCTCAACAAGAGTACAGAATGAAATCTATGCATTGGACCTGTACTGTTCTGAAATTATACTGAAACACCAATACCTCAACCCAAGGGTTGGAAGATGCCCATAAAGGGGGAAAAATTAACGAGAACCATGGATGCCAAGAAAGCCAAGCTTGGGAGAAGTTATGTACAGAACAGTGAAACTCAACTAAGAAAGAGGGTCAGTAAGATGAAGACCAAAATCATACATTGTGTTAAGCTACTGTGAAGCCTTGTTGGCACTGGCTAGAAAAACATCACAGATGGAGGCAAAGGAAGACCAGAATGGGTTGAGAAAATTGAGAAATGGAATGATAAGAGAAAGAAAGTTAAGAATGCACCTAACCTGAGAAAGATGAAGTCTCTGGAAGATTTCCACAAGTTCTGTAGTAGTAAGAGAATGTCCGTGAGATACAAGGATGGAATGAAAGATAGAGCAAAGGACCGGAGAGATATAGGGCTAATCAAAGAGGCCCAGGCAGAAGAGCCATGAATATAAAGAAGACAGTCTGTTGAGTGGGAAGAAAGGAAGGAATGCTGATCCATGAGGGGACAAGAGACGGAGTTCAAGAGGAGAGAGTTCATTTCACTTATGAGCTGCAAGGCAATGTCCTCTGCTGGTGAGAGGGTGAATTCAGGATTTAAGGAAAGAGGATGATTCCTTCTGTAGAACAGGCAATGCTGAGGGTGCAGAGAAGCTGGAGAGCAAGTATTTGGGGGTGGCGTCATTAGCCTTCATGTTTGTATGTGTAGGTCCATGTGGAACTGTTCCTTTACCTATCTTTACTTCAAAACTCAGAGCATGCTTAAAGAAAGGAAGCCAGTGGTGAGAAAGATGGATGAGTGGGTACTGCTTTTCATCCCCTAGTTTATTTTTGCTCCAATTACCTGTGGGGAACATCTCTAATGCCTTTAGCACCTACGTGGACTTTTGGCTTCTCACCAGCTCACAGAGCCAGCAGTGTAATAATAAGAACAGAAGACAAGACTGGCTCCTATGCTTGCTGGAAAAGGCTGGTGCCTCTGCAGGTCATTCAGGCCCTCTCCCCAACATGGCCCTGTCCTTCGGGTTGCCCACTGTGCACAAAAGTGCCTGCTCACTGATGCACTGTGAGGGCCTGAGCACTGACCCCATGTGCACCTCTGGCCTTTCATCCCACTGGTGATACTGGGGGATCAGGCAGCTTCATGGCAGCAGGGGCCCAGGCGACACATAGAGACCTGCAGAGCTCACACAGGCCGTCAGGCGAGCTCACTTCTGTGGCAGACTTCATAAGGCTCCGCTCTTTGACTGGCGTTGAGTTTATGTGAAAGTAATTAACAGTAATTAATCCTTAATTACAGTAATTAGCCAAGTCGCAGTAAATTAAACCACATCTGGAGCAGATGAGGGCTTCCGAATGGGAGGCAAAGAGAGGCGACAATCGGGGAGATGCTGAATTCATCTGACAGCATCTGATTAAGTCTACCTGTTGCTGGCAGCCTCATTTGCATGTTGTTTTTGTTTGCATTTCTCAGTAACCCTTTCATTGGCATTCACAGTGTGGACCTCTTGGTCCCTGCTTAAATACCAGTTAGACAGTCCTGCTGCCACAGGGTGAGAGAGTCCCTTCAGATCCTGCGCGGCCGCTGGGTTGCCTGGGCTTTATTTATACATTCCCCCCCTCCCTCCTGACAAACAAAAATATAAATAGCAGGGACCTCATCAAGTGACAGGCTGAAATCAGAGGAGAAGCCAAGCGAGTTTTTTTTTTTTTTTGGCTGATGAAAAGAGAAGATGATATGAGTTATTAACATGTCTGATGGGGATGGGAAGTGCAGAGGGTAGAGGAGAAGCAGAAAGCTTGCAAAAATGGGTCATGTGACTCAGCCTCTTGTAAAGAAGTCCTTGGACCCTATGGAAAAGAAGTTCATCCTCCAGAAGACCCATTGTCCATGTCACTGTACACATGCGGGCCTGCACACATGCACACACACAGATACATGCATGCACCCAGAATACACTAGCAAAACAAAGAAACAAACAAACAAAAAATCAATCTGGGGCTCACTTAACTCATCCTGATTGATAAGTGATACTCATCATTATAAGAATTACATGGACATTAAAGAAAAATGTGATTAAATGTGGGGATAAAATTTAAAGTCACCCAAGATAGCACCGGCCAGACACCCATGGTGACCAGTTCTCAAAGGAGACAAAATATGCCTAAATATTGCCACACATAGCTTTTGTGTTGCGTCTTTAGTATATAAGGGGACAAAGTCAGCCAAGCTCACTTAACTCTGTATCCCATCTCTGCTCTGGACTTGCCCTAACTTATAGAAAGCAGTCCTCTTCTTGGTTTGGTTCTATGTCTTGGAGCCTAACCTGCCAAGTTGATGTTCTGCTCCTTAGCTGTGGTAGCTAAAGATAGAGAACAGGAGCCACAGACCACTTTTCCTCAGTAAAATCTTTCATTGTGAGTAGTGGAGGGGAGTGATGGGAAGGGCTCCATAAATAGGTGAGAGGAAGGAACTTCCTTCTACAAAACCTTAGGCCTAACTAAATCATATTACCCAGCATGAGAAAAAGACCCTTTAACCCTGCCATCTTCATCATACATGACACAGCTCCTAGATTGACACCTGAACCCTTAGGTGTGCACTTGCCAGGTCAGAATGGTCATGTTACTGGCTTTGGGGCATGAGCTGGCACACAGCATGAGCTTCAGGTCATTGAGCTCACCATGGCTATTGCCTCTTCATTCCCACAACGCCATCCGTCTTGGGAATAACAGCAAAACAGACTGTCAGGAAGTAGATTTACTAACTCTGTGATCGCTACATCCGACCCACCTGGTGTTCTCCCAAACCTCCTACAACCCCCAGTTTGGCCTTCTGCCACTGTCACACCAATCATTAGGGCCTTTGAACAATGTCCTAAAGTGTTCTAGAATTTGCCCCAACAATAAGTGCCCCTGCTTTTAACTAGTATAACGAGTCAGGTTTAGAAACTAGGACTACTTCTAAACATTTGATGTGGGATGATACTGGCATCTGTATCCTCAAATTATAAGAAGGATTAAATTAGGCAGTGAATGCTAGGTGCTACTACAGGGACTAATACGGAGAAAATACCTGATAGTGTTTACATATAATTACATAACAATTATTAGAATCAGTTATATTATCTATGTGTTTGTTGTTACACTAATATTGGGAAGGCAGCACAGTTTATTGGGTAAAAAGCATAGGCTCAAGAGATAGACTGCCTATGTAAGTTGACTAAATAACCACTTACAAACTGTGCAACCCTGCACAAGTTAGTTGACCTCTCTAAGTTTCAGGTTCCTTAACCGTAAAATAAGGGTAATAATTGTACCTAGCTCATCTATTCCTTTTTAAAAGGTTGAATAAAATGTCTGAGATGTATTGAGGACAATGCCAGACATGGGAAATGCTAAGGAAATGTTATATATGTATGTGTATATATGTGTGTGCGTGTGTATAAAACACACACACATACACACATGTACACACACACACACACACAGAGAAATTGATACTTTTACACAACAGCACTGACATCTTGATGACTCTATTAAAAGCATGACTTGTGAGTCTCAAGAAAGCAGGCCCAACCTATTGACAACAGACAGATAAGTTCTAAATAAATATTTTTTATGATAAAGATGAGGAAGAAAAAAATAAAGACGTGAATAAAAGCACAGAGACAAATGACAAAAGATGACTCAGTAGATCAGATCTGACCATTGTATAGTTCATGAATCTATCAACAGGCTATCATTTAAGGAAGACTCATTTTTTAATCAATAGCTGTATTCCAATGACTTGATGTAGATTATCCAAGATTAATTTCCTGTCCCTTGAAAGAATTCAGCCACACATTTTCACTTATGCTTTATAAACCTCTAAGATTAATTTCCATGTGTTCCTGAATGCTACTTGAAAATTCAACTGGAATATTTGTCAGCCACCTTTATTCAGATGGCTTATAAAATGTACCAAAGAGGGGGTTATTGTAAGCTGGACAGAGCAGAGCCAGAAGGGTAAGGATCCTACCAGCAACCACCCTACAATTATCTTGTGGTTTCCTAGAAGTTATAATGAGCTGACCCATTTGGCATATCAAATTCCTCTATCTGGATCTGTAGTTCTCACCCATGCAGAGACAAGGCTCAATGGGGGAAAAATAACAATAACAGGCCATTTACAATGAAATATGTTGCTGTAGATGGAGAAGACTTTTGAGCCAGAGATATGTCCTGCAGTTAAAAACTACTCATTGATTCCTGATCCATACAGTAACATGAGCTCAGGGGCAACAGACAAAAATAAATAAGTTAATTAATGTAATATAATATAATATAATATAACATAACATAATATAATATAATATAATTAATATAATATATATGCATTTTGAGACAAATGAACAATTCTTTGGCTGAGAAGGCTCCCTCCACTTGTGGTGAGTGAAATATGTTCAGTTAACATTAATACTCACATTTTATGCATTTCTTTCAATTTCATTATTCTGCCCTTGTCTAAATCAAAATATGTTATAGTTCTGAATAATGTGTTATCTGCTGCCTGTGGTGAAATGCTATAATGATAATAAATAATTTCTGAAAGTTATGAATTAATTCTAGCCATTTGGAAAGCATGGAAATTGTTGGTTTGCATGGGAAATGAGAGCACATTTGCACAGAAACTTATCGACTCTTGTGGGCTTCTTGTTCGTTTCTACGAGAAGCAACATCTGCAAGTGGGCCAGCTTTGGTCACTGTCCCATCACTTCCCACCAGGATAAACAGACATGAGCTCCTTCGACTTTCTGTCCATCTGCCTCTCTTCTCCTATTCTCAGTAGATAACTGACAAGAAGAATGCAAATGTAGACAAATCACACTAGGCACATCAGGGAGGTTGGCCTCAAGGCCAGACCAGGGATAGACTCCTTTTCACAAGTACTTCGTATAGGTTGCAAGAAGATGGTACCTACTGCTCATATGGAGGCTGGAATGAAGACCTTGTTTGGTGTTCAAAGGAGAAGGCTACACTTTATGACCTATGTCCCAATTCTAGCAGCTGACCAAGATGAACACAGACGACCCCTCTTTCCAGGCCAAGGAGGTCAGGAATCATCTTGAGTGCAGGGAAAGGGCTGGCTTTTGCTCCACTACACCCAAGACTCCTGATTGCCACATGTGTGCATATAACACTCAAAATGATCTTTAAAACTTAAGCATGAAAGGCTCTGCAATTGTGGGTGGACGCCACAAGACTGAAGACCCACACAAAGACGGGCAGTGCTGTACCGAGTCATAGAGCACTCAGTAAAGATTATTTGCCCACTAGCTTTCTAAAATATGCTATTTATTGTAAAAATATCTTATTAAAATTATAGGGGCTGAAAAGATGGCTCAGCAGTTATGAGGACTGGTTGCTCTTGCAGAGGACCCGGGTTCGAGTCCCAGCACCCACATAGTGGCTAACAACTGTCCAGAACTCCAGTTCCAGAGTATCCAATGCCCTCTTCCAACTTCTGCAGGCACTGCCTGAAATGGGTGCACTTACATACATGCAGGCAATCCACTCATACACATAAAATAAAAATAATAAAAGTTTTAAAAAAACAATTGTACTTCTCCAAATTGTGGCCAAATATAGCTTTATTAATACAATGTAGTGAACAATGAGTAAAACTACATAGGCAGAGCTCCTGTTTCCTAGAATCTTACAAAAAAGGGCTGGTGAGACAGCTCAGTGGATCAAGACACTTGTTAACAAGCCTTATGATCTGAGTTTGAACCTGGGGTCCAACATAGTTCAAAGAGAGAAACAACTCCCAATCCCACAAGCTGTCTGTCCTGTGACCTCCATGTGTGCATCATGGCATGCACAAGTGTGAATAAGTATGTATGCATATACATACACACAAATAAATACATGTCATTTTTTTCAAAAATAAGTAACAGAATTATACAGATTTTCTAAGACAGCTATAAGGATGTACATGAAACATATACATTAAGTACATTATTATTGGATTTCATTACATGTTCCTTGTGTGCATGCTCAGGGCTGGGTGCAGTAACACATCCAGGAGCTGCTTAAGGGTCAAGTCCTCCACCCTGGGGGTCTGTAACTTAATCAAGTCTAAGATTGATATTGAGTCCTCATAAAACAGTAACACCATATTGCATTGCTGGTGTGAGCATGTGATTAAAAACTGAGGCCAAAGGAAACACAATAACTGAAGTGTAGCTTCCCTCAGTGATGTGGAAGCAGGAGAGGCTCCTGGAATAGGAGCCCAACTCCACCTCCAATGCAGAGGGGTCCTACAAGGCCACACCCCCATGGGCCTCCTCTCCAGCCTCTCCCCTCAGGCTCTCTTCTGAAGGTCTTATTAAACTGTGTCACAATTATAAGGTGCAGGCCTATTTATAACAGCAATACATTGTTTTGTCATTATGGGTTTTAAGAAATATTTCTCTCCCCAAAAGACTTTCTAAAGACCATTTTACATTCCATAGACCTCTATTTTATACTCAATAATCTCAAACGTGGCCTTAATTCAATGATGAGATAGTTGGCTGTGGTAATCATTTTAAATCTGACACAGCTTCATCATGCACCTATTCATATATATCCAGATGTGATCAAGTTTGAGTTTTTGTTGTTGCTGTTGTTTTTAGTTATTTCATTGGTTCTAGCCATATTGATGGCAGAACACCACATGGTTGGTTAAACTGATCACACAGAAATCTGAGCTAATCATTGTGAGACCAGAATAACTGGGCTTGCAGGGTCACTCTCCACATTCAGGTGATGTGTACAAGTAGACTCAGGAATTGCTGTTCTGTCCTACTCTTTTTTCCAGGAAGCCCACACCAGAAAAACACCATGCTGTGTATAACTCTTCAATCAACATATTCAAATCACAAACAACCTTTTCCCTAGAAGAGGCAGCTGAGAGTTGATCAAAACATCTGTATAAAGAGAAAGCTCACAGGTAAACACTGTACCCAAATTCTGATCACATGCCACAGTCATCTTAATGATTTTTTAATTTCATTAAAAGCAGATTCAACTTGTAAGGCTAAAATGACCAAACACAACTATGTGGCATAATTCTTTTCTAATAAGGCAACATTTAATTCACTCAATACAGTAAACAGTGTTCCATTAAGAATGAAAGAAAGGAAATTCCAGAAGCTTCTAGGTAGGTAAGCTTTAATTCTAATTCTTGGGGTCACCAAAGTCTCCATCCATCCAGTGAAGAATAGGACAACAAATCTTACCAACTACTCTAGCTGTCTTGGGCAAACCATATTATTTCTGCACCTTGGTTTTCTTGCCCCAAAGCAGTGGATAGTTACTCCATAATGAGAATTTGGCCATCTAAGCAAAGAGAAAGTTAGACATATTAGAGGAGTATTATTCTTGTCCTGAAAAGCATTTGGTATAGGTGTGACCCAGAAGTTCCTCTGATAAATCATGGTCCCACCTCCTTCTGAAGCTCTGTGGAAGGAGGGGCTATGGAGATATAAGCCAGGAAAACCACAAGGCCGCTCTCTCACCATTTTGTGTGGCTGTTGGAAAGCCACTAGACACGTTTGGGTGTAGGCTTTCGAGCACAGCCATGAATGGGGTAGTCGCTATCCAAATATAAGCCTATGAGAACCCATTTCTTGTAAGTCACCTCCTTTCCTAGACATTATATAAACTAAGCAAAATTCAAATAGAATGTCTTATGTCAGATGTTAATCCCTGTCAGGACCGGGAGACCACAGAGTCCTCAGAGGGTGCATTCGGGTCCCCCAGGGAGGAAAAGGGAAAAATTTGGCAAAACAATAGACTTGGGCATCTGATACTCCTGTTTGTACACTAGGCTGAAAATGCCAAATATGTAACCGTACAGGGTTGCTAAGAGCAAAGCAGAACCAGGGTGTCTGTGGTCATTGGGCTGTCTGGCAATACACCAATGGCTGAAGTCAGTCTCCTGTGGGGAGCAGAATGGGACTAAGGAGGTCAAGGCGACACCAACAGAAACAAGTAGGGGAGATCATAAAGATAAAGAGAAGAATGAAGAGAAACAGTGTGCCAAACACCCCTGGGCGTGAGGTTATTAAATCCTAAGCAGGCAACTCAGGGCATAACTCCCTACTGGTGTTTCTGGTTAAATGTGTGAACAGAAAGGCAGACAGAGAAATCCCCTTTGTGAGGGACAAATAAGCATTCTGAAGACCTAAGAATGTGAAGTCAATTGAGTCTCAATTCAGCCCAAATCTTTGGGGGCTTATGCATCATTGGTCTGTATTATAGCTTCCTATCATTTGTCCCTTTAGAACAAACAAGAACTCTCAAAGGCCTGACAAGGAATGGACAACTGCAAATTAAAATCTCGCCAACTCATTCTCTGTTAAGTCTCTGCTGGGGGAGGAAACTGTCTTGATTAGGAAGCTTAAACTATGGGAAAGGATTTTTAAGTAAAAACATAACCCAAACATCCCTATGCTTGGCACCACTAAATTCATCATTCAGAAGCCAAAATGGCCCCACCTGCATAGGCATCCCTAAAGACCCAGGAAAGATGCATAGAGAACCCTATCAAGCTGTGTGAATACCACCAGCAATAAGCATAATGTCCTCGTCTAATACCTAGAGATGGAAAGAAACCAACACTGCACAGTGGGAATATGAGAAAGGGGGAGTGCTTTGGAAGTCTGAAGACCAGTTCCCGTCCCGTGAGAACTGTGGTATTTAACGATGTTTTTAGAATGGCACAACTTTCACTTCGTTGTTTTTAGAATGGCACAACTATCTCTCTGTCTTTTGTTTGATCTATCTATCTATCTATCTATCTATCTATCTATCTATCTATCTGTCATCTATCATCTATCTACCTATTTTTTGCCATTGCAGCTATTACAAAGAACATCTGTAAGGAAAAATAAGATAATGGATGTGGGGCTTGGGAAAACAACTCTTGTACAAGCTTGAGGACCTGAGTTTGCTCCCCACTGCACATGTAAACAGCTGGGCAGTAATATGTGCCTGTAATCCCAGCACTGGGAAGGTGAAGACAGGAGGATCCTAGGGGCTCTATGGCCAGCCAGTCTAACCAATCAGTGAGCTCCAGGTTCAGTGAGAGACCTTGTCACGAAAACTCACTTGGAGAGCCATGGAGGAAGAGACTGAATGTAGACCTCTGGCCTACACACACACACACACACACACACAAACACACACACACAGATACACACACATGTACATGCACGCATTGGATAACACACATAATACATACATACACATATACAAACATGATACTGGACATCAAACGTATCACCATCATCTGCAAAGGAAGGTGTTGGCATTTGCTGTGTGTGTGTGTGTGTGTGTGTGTGTGTGTGTGTGTGTGTGTGTGTGAGAGAGAGAGAGAGAGAGAGAGAGAGAGCGAGAGACAGAGAGAGAGACAGAGACAGAGAGACAGAGAGACAGAAAGAGACAGAGAAAGAAGGGGGAAGAGGGAGAATGTAAATGTATGCTTGTGTCTGTGAGAGATGGGAACATTCTTGGGTTTGTTAACAGAATTGAATTTTTAAGTTCGTTTTATGGGGCTGGAGGAATGGCTCAGCATAAGAGAGTGTACTGCTCTTGCAGAGGACCTGAGTTTGGTTCCCGGCACCCACGTCAGGAGGCTCACAACCACTTGTAACTCTAGTTCCAGGGAATCTAGCACCCTCTTCTGGTCTCTGTGGACACATGCACTCATATGCACAAACCCAGATAAGGACATGGACATACACGTCATTGAAAATTAATCTTAAATTTGATTTATATCCTGTGACCGTAAAGGAAGAAGGATGTTCCTGATGAAGTTTTTGGCAGGACCACATGCTATAAGGATACACATAACCCCATAACACCTTGACCAGCTCATTTCCTCCTAATAATGATTTTTCTGGGGCCTGCGAAGGGTAACTCAATACTAAAATGCTGCTGAGATTCTAAGAATGTCCTAAGTTTTAGTGGATATAATGGACAGTATCGGGTCTCAGAAAAGCCTATGTCCAGGCAGACTCACAGACTTGCTCTACCTAACCTGCGTGCAGATTTATACTACTTAGGAATAGAAGCTGAGTTCAGTAAATAAACCCTCCCATACTTCAGCTCCTTGCAGGCTCTGGGCTCTGGCCCTTCTTCTCATCTGCACAGTTCAAATTAATTATACACTTTAATTTCATGAATTATTAATTTGATTCTGACTCGGCAGCTTATGATTATCCAGCGCTACAGACTATACAATTCCAGCTTCATTAAAACATCACCAGCTGCCTGAGAGACAGACATTAAATAGGGGAGAGCAATAATAAAATTAAGCTTCCGGCGCATAGCAACAGAGTCTTCCTCAGCCACAGGCAGTGAGGCGCTCTGCTGCTGAGCTGGCCCAGGCATAAAGAGCAAAGTCCTTTCAGACAAGCCCACGCCTTTCTCAGAATGTGCTCCTTGGCTATATACCATGTACACTACTTCAGATGGTCAGATGGTCAGATGGAATGTCTTGGGGGAAGGGTAGTCTTTATCTGCCCATCCATCCTTCCAACCCCTCCCGTTCACCCTCCAGCCACATTCATCTATCATTAACTCTTTGATGACTGCCAATACACCAAACACAACCAGGACAACAACCCTGTCAGTATTTGCCAAAGTAGCAGTTTCTGACAAGAGTCTGTAAGAGTAGCCAGCTTGGTAGCAGAGCTGATCATAGACCTGGAGATAGTTAACCCAGAACCATTAACAATATGTCTCTCTTCCTTGTCTTGGGCCATTTGGTTTAAGAAGAGGCAGTGTTGTGTTTGGGATGAGGCTAGTGTTTGGTAGCACCTTGTAACATGGTTAACACAGGTAGTTCCCCATTTTAAGGGCATATTTGCAAAAGGCCTAACCTCAGGCCTGGTATATAATGAGTGAGTACTCGTTGATACAAGTTCACATATTTCATTTCTTCTTCTATAATCTCTCAAGTTCCTTTCAGCACTGATTTCTGAGTTTCTTTGAAGGGGGTTCAGTACTCAATAGATGCCTTTCCTCCTAGAAATTCCCTGCTTGCAATTAACAGGTAGTTGTGGAAAGCCACCTTTGTATAACTCATCAAGATCATGGCCATAGTATTGGGCCATATCCTCTTGGAATGCACCTTGTAAAAGCAGACTTGGCAAAGACTGTATACCCTTTGTGATGCCTACACTCATCTTCAAAGTAAGAAGGTATCACTAGCCAGTAAGATACACATCCAACTGAGCCAGCAGTATGCAACTGAAGGACAAAGGAGGGAGATGACCAAAAGAAGAGGAGACTACTAGTAGATTCCTGATGGGGTCTGGCAAAGCATGGGGAGGCAAAGATGGGTCTGGCAAAGGGCAGAGAGGCAAAACCAGGGACTGGCAAAGGAGGGTGGAGAGAGAATAACCAGAATAACCTATTTCTTCTGCCTTATATGCAGAGGCCTGGCTAAGAACAAATTATTCACACCAGGGAGATGCCTCAGTGCATGAGAATGCTTGCATGAAGACTTGAGCTTGGATTCCCAGGATCCGCAAAGAAGCTGGGTGTGGTCATGAGTACCCATAACCCGAGAGCTGGAAGGGTATGGCATGGAATCAGAAAGATGACTGAGGCTTGCTGGCCAGTCAGCTTATCTGAAAAACAGTGAAAGAAAGGCTCACAGAGGTCCTGTCTTAAGGGGATAAAGTGAAGAGTGATAGAACAGGACATCTTATGTATTTCTGTATCCCACACAGACTCATGCACCTACACACACACACACACACACACACACACACACACACACGGGGACGTGCACGATCATGTTCATGTGCACACACATATAGAGGAATGCAGAATCCTCTGTGGAATTAATATATTCCTTCAAATAAATAAAACCACAGCGCTTCCTCCCAGTAATTTTGTGGTAAAACAATTTGTAGAAGGAAAAGGTTGGAATTTAGACATTCCATTTAGTTACTTCAGAAATCTAAGGACCCTGAACCTTGTGGGATTTCAGATCGATGGAATTAATTAAGGGAGATGTCCTGTGCTCTCCACTAAGTAATCAGCAGGTACAGTCGACCCAAAAGTCTATAAAGAAAAATGGAACAAGATGACATTGAGGGAGGCAGCAGAGATTAAAAAATGAGCATCCAAGTGGGGAAGGCATACAACCCATTGATTGAAGCATAAGAGATCAAGGCTTCGATGAAGCCAGAAGATTCTGTAACAGAAATGGCTACCGAGCAGGAGCCTAAGCAGGTATCTATGATCGGTAACAGGCAGGCAGAGCCAGGCAGGACAGCACTTGCCAGGGAGCCTGAGCTGAAGAGTCCGTCCAGGGGAGAGATAAAAAATTGAGTTTAAAAACGCAAATATTTGGGGACTGGAGAGATGGCCCAGCGGTTAAGAACACTTGCTCTTCTTACAGAAGGCCTGGGTTCAAATCCCAGAACCTACATGGTGGCTTACAACTGTCCACAACTCCAGTTCCAGGGGATCCGATGCCCTCTTCTGTCCTCCACGGGCACTTCATGACTCGAGTGCACTTGCACACATGCACACAATACATAAATACACATAAAATAAAAATAAATAAACGAAAATATTTTTCAAGGATAATAGTTTTACACGATGTTATATTTATTGTCTATTTCCTACACTAAATGGAAGCTCCAGGAGGGCAAGGATTTTGTCTGGTTTGTTCACTGATATATAATTCTGGTACCTAGAGTGCAGTTGTCATCATAAAAAACGATGCTCAGTAAAATCACGTGACATGAAGTGGTAAGTGATGAACCTTGACCTGTGGCATTGTCCATGAATAGATTCACTCCCTTACCAGACCTTGAGTGAGACTAGGGTGAACCAGATCCAGGGGGGAAAGGAGGACCCCTGGGCTGACTCTTACTGAGACATTATGTAACGTGTCCATCATTCACACCTGTGGAACATAGACAAACCCTCGGTAGCTAGATATTTTTTACACCAAAGCAAATAAATGAGCAAGTGAGAGAATCCAGCTAAGATGGTTTGGAAGCTGTTTTCTCGCTGAAAACAGCTGCACTCCAGGACAGTGCACTTTAGCAAGAATTCAATTGGATTTAGCTTTTAGGTCATTATCTTTCTTTCTCTGTTCACCCCAGTCCTGCACAGGTGGGCAAAATACACAGCTACCGAGTTTTACAGAGTCAGAGACCTAGAAACAATGCCCTAGCAAGCATTCTGACCACACTGAGAATCACACAAAAAGCTTTAAGCCTGCCTGGCCCCAAGTTCACAGCCAACAGTCAGATGCCCACTCAAGAATTTTGGGGGGAACCTAGGCAGTGAACCCAGCCTGTCTCTGTGCTTTGCTAATCTTTCCACCATATGGAATGATTGAAAAAGCCCCCTGGGTGACAGAGGCAAGAGACAAATTCAAGAAATGGGAGTAGACAGTCTCCCATGAGCTTCAGAATGCTTCCAGGCTACTGGGACTAGACGACATTCCATAGGCATCTATGTGTGCTCTCATCTGTGTTCTCGCCCTGCTCTGCCATCTCCTTACTCAGATAAACAACACATGACACCCAGACATTCTTTCGGAGACAATGGACACTCCTATTACCATCACCACTCAAGAGGTTCACTCTTAATTTTTCTTTTGTTGTCATCAAACTGCAGACACTGTGACTATACCTCAGCAAGGAAACCACAGGAATCTTAAGTCAGCGTAGGCCCAGGACTGTATAATCACCTCCCAGGGATCAGAGATCAGAAGACCAAAGATCCACTGGGCATCTCTATTACCTTAACTTGCATCCCACCACCTCCCCATCCACACACCACTTGCTGTTTACCCTGAGTAAGACATTAGCTTGGCCCTAGAGGCAGAGTAACTCATGGTCCAATGACAGTATTTCTCTGTGTGAGGCCCCTGTTTGGGTACCGGCAGAAGGCATCATCCTTAAGGGGCTTCTGTTTATGTCAGCAGATGTTAGTCTGAAATGTAGCAGCTCTTGTGCCTGTGACTTCTTGCAAACGAAGCTTAGGAACCTCCAGGGCTCTTGGTTAGAACATGAAGTTTCAGGAGCCTCACTTCTTTTGAGGGCAGAACTCTACAGTGGTGGTAATATACTGTCTTTGATTTCTGTCTGTCATGATTCCAAGTGTCTCTGGAAGAGCTCTATATGTTCCCTTCAGGACCCATGTCATTACAGGAGCTTCATGTACAAATGCAGCTTTGCCTGCCATCCAGGAGCTTAGAATCCAGACAGGGTAACATTTCCCATGAGCCCAGACATCTGCAAAACTGACCGTAGTCATCACAACTGCAGAACTATAAAACAACAACATACATAACAATGAAGGAAGGGTTTTCTGAAAGAGAAAACAAGTTCTTTTATTGTCTTCCTTGTCTTCACAACAGAAACAGTGTTGGACCTGTCTGGTCACAGGGACTTTCCAGTTTCCATGTGAGGGTGGACATTTCCCTTTCAGTACAAATTAGTTCCTCAAACTCAAAATCAATTGCCATAAAATGGAGGGAAGTATTTTCCCACAGGGCGAACATTTGTGGTAAAACTGGAAATGTTCAACTTGATTATAATGTTTCACGAAAAGGTCAGTGTGGGATTTCAGAGTTGTACCTTGAGGATGGTAACTCTGTTTGCAGTCAGGGTGACACAGGGTGAATCAGTGTGCCTGGGCTTTCTATACGCACATCATCCCTCTGATCACATGATTAAGGACCAGAATCAGACCAGCAGACCATGTAGTGTAGAAAACAAATGAATACGTGTACACATGGACATATACACACACTTCAGAGACTCAAAGAACACATGAACTTCCTGAAGCATCAGACACTGCAAATCTGATGATGGGAATTAGGTATGTTATTGCTGGAATCTGCACCAGAGGGGAACAGTAACAACAACAACAACAACAACAACAAAACACTGCTGTATAGGAATCCACAGCAGCAGATTGCAACTTAGTGGGACATGGGAAGCTTCCAAAAATGCATGTGCCAGGGCCTTTCCATACCCTGAAATTCTGATCTAAGACATGCACAAAATTTAAAAAGTCCCTAGTCCAATATGGCATATACTGACTTCCTGGCCTTTAGTAAATACAGTATCTACAACTCTTAAAAGTTTTCAAATAGTCAAGCCAAGCATAATTGGTGACCCCTCCTGATGCCCAGTTTCAGGGTTTGGGGATGGGTATTTCAGGTAATGCTCTGCACTCTGTATTTCCCTCTGGATAGCAGAAATGAGTTTCCTAACCTTCCAGGTAACAAGTTGAATAGCAGACAGAAGAATCTCTCCTTGAAGTCCCTCAGTTTTAAACCTGAATGAGAGTGGAGAGAACAGTTCATCAAGGAGGTGTTAGCTCCCGGGAGGCCAGCCTGACCATTTGTTTCCTCTCACAGGAGAGCATTCCTGGGCAGGTCTCCTTTGCAGCTCTTGCTAAGCCCCCTAAGCTTGTCCAGTTTATCAGATCTGATAGGGTCATCGCCCCTGGGCAAGGCTGAGTAGAATTCTGAAACACTTTTGTTGTCAACCAAAAGTTGTCACTCAGCTGTGTCCTGCGGGTGAGCCCCTCCTCTTCCAGTAAGTCCATGTGTGACTCAACTTGGGGGAAGATAATTCACTATGAAGAATGGTAAAGTGGGGTTACCATTGCAGTTAATGAACACAAACTCTTCTCCCTTGCAAATCACAACAGTTTTACATTTTATAAATGGAAATTCTGAAACCAACCTCAATTTCAAAATCAGACCCTAATGTAAGGGTGAGAATCTTTCAGTGTCTCTACCATCTTCATACAAAGTATTGAAGAGTCAAAAGCAGTCCTGCCTATCTATCAAACTCTGGTAACAGTTTTGATATCAGGAAGTCAAACTGGTGAGTTAGATGTATCCCCAAAGCCTAGGTAACAGGATTTGGCTGCTCAGTCTCCCAGATCAACACCACCCAGATAATACACACACACACACACACACACACACACACCCCACACATACCACACACACACCCCATACATACCACACACACACACACACACACACACACACACACCCCACACATACCACACACACACACACACACACATATGCAGGCACGCACGCATGCACACTCACCCACATCAGCCATGTGTGTATCTTAATTCCAGTTTGAGGGGATCTGATTCTCTCTGCTGGCCTCTGTGAGTACCACGTGCACATGTGGTGCACTTACATGTGTGTAAGCAAAACACTCATCGACATAAAATAAAAATAATATAACAAAAATTAATAAGAACTTTAAAAAAGCTGTGTTTGTGACAGGTAGCCCACGACTATAATCACAATACATAGGAGGCAAAAGTAAGTGGATCTCTCTGAGTTCAAGGCCAGCCTACCAGGCAAGCCTGGGCTACAGAGTGAGACCCTGTGTCAAAAAACTAAACAAAACAAAAAACTTGCACTTGTAACCCATGTTCTCAATGTTTCTGGTTGTCAAATAGTCTTCTTTTACTTACATGGACCAGAGTTAACCCTACGGGAACAGTGTCCGATAGGAAGCTTATGGTATCTTCATAGGTCTTCCTCCAAAGCTGCCTCCTCAGAGATTCTAAATGGGATTCAGTGGGAAGCTAAAGATTCTCACTCGGCATGGCTGTCTTTATATAGGTTGGGGTGACACATTCCTCTGCTAAAACCTCTATGGGTTTCCCAAAATTACTTTGGATATGCTACCATGCCAAAAAACGTTATTATATATTAATGTATATAGCAAGATTAAAGTCAAGAAAGATTAAGATATGCCATATTACCTTTAAGTTCTAATGGAAATGCAAATAACAATTATAAGATATCCATATTTCCAAATCTGACTTAAAATATATTGCCCTTGGGTAAGATATGTTACTTCAAATATCCGTTTCTAAATCCCAGACAAAATGGGTTTCTAGTACCTACATTGAAGGTCATCTGAGGATTACATTAAACAATAAATATGATTGCTATCTGACACACAGTAAGTACTCCAAAAGCCTGCTAATGTATCAGTACTTATGAATACTATGATTACTAATACAAATTATCTCTTTGAAGTCAGAGTGGGCTACTTGTCTGTAATGTACAAGAGCTGGAAAGGATGGGGATAATAAGAATTCTACCTACCACTCTGAAGTCACAGTCTTCAAGCGAAAGCACACCTGTTTCCAGGCAATGCTAGATGAAATAAGTGTTTTATTGCTTTCTTCCAACAGAAACAAGGTCTCGATCTGCTTAAGGGATGTGTCTGGGGTGTGTTAGTTCTCATTTTCTGGAGCCAATACGCACCTGCCCAAGGAGCTGCACTGCTGTACTCCCACCATCCCAGAGCTCGGGGGTCCCAGCTGCTGGAAGTATTTTTAGCTGCATTATTTATGGGAACACCTGCCTGACAATCCTAGACAGAGCTCAGTCTGAGAGAGGAAGGGGCACTGAGATATCTAAGCATTTGCTTCCATCACTAGCCTTCATCTATTCTATGGCCTATAAGGGTCTTCTGTTCACAAAAACTAGCTCTGACAAGTAGATAAGAGTCTCCAAAGACAAGCTGTGAAAGTCATGTTCTTTTATTTTAATATTTTATTTTTTATTTTTATTTTTTCTGTGTATGAGTGTTACGCCTGCATAGGTAAGTGCACCCGTGTTGTGCAATGCCTGCAGAGGACAGAAGAGGCTGTCAGATCCCCTGGGACTGGAGTTATGGGCAGTTGCTAGCTGCCATGTGGGTGCTGGGATTCGAACCCAGGTCTTCTGCAAGAACAGTCAGTGTTCTTAACTGCTGAGCCATCTCTCCAGCCCCAAAAGTCATGTTATTAAACAGGGGCTCTAAAGATCACAAGTATCAATGTCCTGTGACAGCAAGCAACCACAGGGCATCTCAGTCCGGACACTGTTAACAGATGACTCACCCTCAGCTATATTTCCGATGGTGGTATATTACTACCTAATACCATTTCCTTGAGTTTTTACTAGTCAGAAAACTGTGAGGCTGAGAGATGTGCTACAGAAATGGCATCCTTTTCTGTGCTGCCTTACTCCATCCTTTTCAAATGAGATGTTCACTGTTACTTTCTACTGGCTCCAATTCTACATGCTTTTCAACTCATGGCCCCTACTCTTGTCCCTTACTATCAGTTCCTGATTGCCACTTCCCTGAATCTCAACTGCTCTCTGCCTCCTGGATCACATGCTGTCTACATCCCAGTATTTAATATTTATATATATATATATATATATATATATATATATATTTCATACTGATCCATCTAGTATATAGAGAGTGCTCAGCAAATAGAAAGAATGCTCTTTATGTTTTGCAAAAAAGAAAAAAAAAACAAGAAAGGAAGGAAGGAAGGAAGAAGGAAGGAAGGAAGAAGGAAGGAAGGAAGAAGGAAGGAAGGAAGAGAATGGAGCATGTATTAGCCCTTTGGACCCACTGAATAGTTTCTAACTCAATACTAAGCACACACTAGGTGCTGAGTAAAAGCTAACAGACTAGTTGAAAGATCACCTTTCAATTCTTCCTGCAATCTGCCACTATTGAAATTTTTACAGATCAAAATCCTTGCTGCTAGCACTTAGGTCTGGCTCACCAGGTCATACTTTCTCTGTACATTTTGCCTTGAGCTAAATTGCCTAATTTTTCAATATTTAGGCTTCCTGTTCTGTTCAAAGGGTAAGGAGCTTATTATTTATTTAACTCACAGGAGTCTTAAGAGACTGAGTGTTTATGGAAGGGTCTGGGATCCCAGAATGAATGATGCTGGATTTAACACAGAGCACCTCTGCTTAGCACAGATCAGTGGGTGGCACATAAAAACACTACTTGGCAATACCCACACATGCCACTTAGGTATGACAAGAAAACATCTTACTGGCATAATTTTTAAGCAGAAATGTCTTTGCATTTATTGACCCAAATATGCCAGGCACATGTCTCTGAGAAGTCAGTTAGGTTTAATAAAACAGTAATATTATTAACCTTCCTCTCCATCCACCAAAATAATTTCTGGGCTGTGATGGCTGCTTAGAGAAACTAAGCCATCATAGGCTGTAGTGGCTAGTGACATCATGCTATAGAAATGGGAGGAGGCTTGGAATACAGACACAAGTGGTGTGTAAAGTAGCAGGTCCAAGGGTACAACATTTTAAGGGCTGAATGTAACCATGAAAGAAAAGTTATTCAGGCCAACATTTCTGAGTCAAGGTTGGTTTCAGGTAATTCAAAGAATCATACACATTGGAAGGGAAGCTAAATCTACCCAGACTAGTGTTGCACTTTGAAAGCATAAGCCAAACATAAGTAGATCTCTTAAAGGTGTTTGTTCATCTTTTGGTCCACCATGGTCCCAAAGAAGCTCTTTACTCTTCCAGACAAATGATGAGATGCCAATACCCTGAAGAGGTTCTTGAAGCAGCTAAGAAAGTATTGACCCCTGCAACAGAGAACTTCAATCTCAAGAACAGCAGACCCACAAGGCTTTCAGAAGTGGTCAGAGGACTAAAAGGTCTTTCCACGTCTTCATGAGCAATGCACTCTGAAAACAACTTACAACTCAATTTGATGACTGTAATCAGGCCTCTGTAGTTTGGGAGAGTCTTACACTATCACTACCAAAAACATCATCATTTTTCTTGCTTCTCCTGAAGATACAAGAAATGAATGACTAGAACATACGCACAACTTAGAAAAACCTTTTAATTAAGGAATCATCGCCCAAGAAGCCCAATTAAAAGTTGCAATCAATCATTCATTCATTCACTTCCATAGCCAATGTTTCTGGGTAGCTGTGTGTGCAAAGCACTGGGTCACTTAGATGCCTGGGGAAATACAAAGATGGATGGTCCAGTCCTAGTTCTGGAGAAACTTTTAAAAAATCAATAAGGAAATTACAATGCTCATTTTACAGGTGAATAAACAGTAACATGGACAGTTAAGGAATTTATTTTAAATCTTTCACTCACATGAAATCACAATATAAAGTCATCAAAAAAAGATGAAAACACTAAGCTAGAGAAAGTAAGCTATCTTGGTTTTAGTCCTGGTTCAGACTCACCCAGCAAGTACAGTCTCCTTTTGTGGGCTGAACTTCTTTATCTGAAAAATGGGTTTCCCCAGCTCTAAGATTCTAACACTTGTGAGCAATGAGCTTTGGTAATTTGAACCTAAACAACTCAGTCCCTGGATCACAGGATGGAATTAGAACTGTTTGGAGAATTTTAAAGTCCTGTGGGAAGCTATTCCATTCCATTGGTAACTGATGTGTTTCTTCTTAGAGGATGTTCAGGACTAAATGTATGTCCTCTTCTGCAGACATTCCAACTGCAATGTCTGCCAGCTTAGCAATAATGGCAAGGAAAGTTGGTATCCTCTCCATCTTTAGTTCCTGAGTCTCCCCCCCTCAATGTTCGTAACACAGGATAATAAGCATTTTTAAGAGCTATGTTGCTCCCTGCAAGAATAAGTACTTCACAGGTAATATAACCCTCTCTGTGTGGTGAACAAATGGGGCCACGGCTTACATGCAAAGGAAACTTAATTACAAGTTTAACAGACAACGAGGCCTGTACTAGGCAGTAAGCAAGGCCACCTTCAGCTTAGCTTTCTGTATTAATTCACTGAGAACCTAAGAGTCATCTATTGAATTAATCAATAACTCTAAAGTGCTCAGCAAAATCACTTATATTCAGTTTATTGGTAGTAACTTCCCAAGAGCACAATGCAAATTAATATAGAAAAACCTCAGTTTGGATTTTTGAAAAATGGACCATTTAATAATTTCACATCATTGTGTCCCTCCCTGGTGATATTCTCTGAACTTGGATGATAGCCCCCAAATTGCCAAGTGATCAGATCATTTTGCAGCCCGTGAGCTGGAAGGTCATCTATGAGGAGATCTGACAGAGGAACTGGAACCGAACGCTCTTGCATCTATTTAATTTTTTGCTCTTCCTACTTCAACATATCATCTGACCTCTCCACTTGCATTCATTGGTTTGAGAGACACAGGTGGTTCTTACTTCAGACTGTGGGAGCAGTTCTACTACTCAGAGATTAATGAATAAAAAGAGTCTTGTAAATGGCATGATAATAGCCATAATTCTGCTGCCTTCTGTGCCTATTTCGGTCTGTGTGCCCCTGGAAATGACTCACCTCCCCCAGGCCTGGGACCCCGTCCCCTCTTTCCCACCATCAGATTCTCCTCTTTCAGTCCTAGAAAGACAAATGACTTCCAAATGAGGCAGCTGCACAGAGAGGGAAGCGGATGGAAGGAAGGAAGAGAAGAGGAGAGGAGACAGTCAGACAGGCAGTGAAGAAGAGAGACTTAAATGCTTCATGGACTTAAGGGTAAGAAGGCTTACATAAAATGCACAAAGAAAATGCAAGACTGCTGTTTGGGGTTGGGCATGTAGTTCAGCCAGACTCTCAGTTTGCTCCCCAGCACACCAATAATAATAATAGTAACAACAATCTTCTTTTAAAAGACTATTGAATGCTTAATACTGTCAATCGTGTCCTTTTTTAATGCATTGCTCACTAAACCAAATTCCTTACCTGTTTTAATCTGGAAGCAAAAGCTACCTATGGATGGGACTTTTGTGTTTAACTATATAGGAGCAATTTCAAGGGGCCTTTTCAATAAAAGATTTGCCAAAAGGCAGAAATCTGGTTCTCTGGGAGAACTTACAACCCCTCCCCGGGTACTGCCAATTATTAATGAAGGATGAGTAGGGTGACTTGAACCACACTGAGTGGAAGGACACTTTAAGGATCTCCATGTTCACAAATCTGTCTATGTCCTTTTCTCTTACCCTAATTCAGCATTTGGTCTCTGCATGAGTGAGGACGTTGAGGAGGGAGAGAGAAGTCACTCTGGAGGGATGCTAAGGAGATGTCCTGGCAACATAAGATTGAGCCAGGAAAGCAAAATCAACCCCTGCCAGTGGGAGAGGGTACGGAAGGGGAAGAGACCCCATCAACAGCAGGAGCTGTTGAGCTGAACAGGCCACACACCAGGCCAGGAAACAGCCTCTTCTCTTCCTTTGTCTCCTAAGACCTGCTTGCCTTTTCCCTCATTTGAAGGGAGCCTAGAGCACCAGGAGTGGGGCTGACCCTCTGCCTTTTGGTTGATTAACATCCCCTCTGCCTCACACAGACCCCCATCAGGGCACACATTACCACCCACCCCACCTCCTTCCTCTGTGCCTTCTGCTATCAACCGGGAAAAGGGAATCTAAAAATAAAGCCAGGGCCAGAGAGTGTACCACTCGATTGGGCTCCTGTGCTCACAGATCTGCTTATTTTGGCCTATCTCTCCCCAGCGATAAGGCCGCTAACAGCCTGTTATCAGCCAGTCGGTGAAAATGTGCTCCAGCCTGATTAGGCCTCAGTCTTTGCCAAGGTTATAAACAGCCGTTATCGTTTTCCCGAACAGAATAATCCGGACAGTATCAGCTCAGAAACATATGGGCCACACAGAGAAGATAGCCGCTGACGGACACTTCATTTTAATTGTAACGAGTGGGTCGCAGCAGCCTGTAGACAGCCAGAGCTTTGCGATTGGCAGCAGGGCTCTTTTCTTTTTTTTTTTTCAAATCCCTTCTTCTTTTTCTGCTTCTCAACGCCTAAACTGCTTTGATATTCTGGGTGGCATAATGAACTGGCCCCTACTCCAGATGTCACCAGTCACCAAGCATGACCTTTCCCTAAAAGGCAGATGGGGCCTTTCTGACTCTCTTCTGTAGGAAAAAAAAAATAAAAAAAAAAAAAAAAAAAAAAAAAAAAAAAAAAAAGCAGCAAAGGGGAACCCACACAACATTCTGCACCTCAGTTCCCCAACTCGGTGTCAGTAACCTCTGCTGTTACCCCAGCTCCCTTCCAGCATAGCCAGGTGTTCACAGAGACCCCCTTCACCCTCCTCTGGCTTCTAAATACACAGTAGGCTCTTCACATACTGAGCCCCTTTCTAACGAGTTCATACCCTTCCTTTTACTTCCCCTCCACACACATATTCATCAGCCAAGAGAGAGTGTGAGGGAGACAAGGCTCTGCGGGTGAGGGTTTTGTGTCCTGAAATCAACTTTGATGGCCTTCACCTCAGCCCTGGCCCACTGCTCTTGGCATGAAGCTGGCAGCCACCTTGCTCTTCCCTGGTGATGCATTTTATTCCCCCTTGAGTGACAGTGGAAACAAAATAGCAGGAAAGGCGCTAAAGAGGATACCATCCACAGCAGGAGCATATCGGGAGCAGGTGCATCTCTCCTTAGCAGCAGGTTCACTCACTTCTGGTCACCACTGTCACTGCATTATGTCTCACACCTGGCTGGCCAGATGTGGTCACTGTGAGCAGGTGGGACTCTGAGGCAGATAAGCACCCCGCCTCACACTGGGCTCATTCTGCTCTGTGTTCCTCCTTTGGAGCTTCAAGTAGCTAAATATCTCCAACTTGGTCCTCCTTTGCTGACCCTCTTTTCTATCCCCTCCTTCCCTGCTTCTTTCCTCCTTATACCTTCAAGTATCTCCTCCCTATTATCATAAAAAGCCAGCAATATCTTCTACTGATCGCCTACATATTCAATAAACTCAACAGCACCGGGGAATCCCCTCCTCCCCCAGCTGAAGTTCAGTTTCTGGTACTTTCTAATAAGGGCTAAACAAGAAAGAAAAGCAAGGACTAAAGGGATAAAGATGTGATTCAAACAGAATTTCGAAAAGCCCATGTAGATGCCACCCCTTTCCTTGGCTTTAGTTTTCAGTTGTACAGAGATAGGTTAAGACTGTGCCTGAGAAGAAATACGAGAGCCAGCAGGCACAGAGCACAGGTGCCCATGGCACCTTGATCTAAGAAGCAGTCTATAGTTGTGCTCATGGCCCTGAAGATAATTTTGATTCATTCCAATGCGGCCTGTTCACTGCTACATCCCTATAATTCCAGGGTCACCTAGGTCCCCAGTACCCTCACATTCAGGCAGCACCCTTATGACATGCCTCTAGAGGACTGTGACCAGTTCGGCCACCCACTGGAGCTCCTTGGAGTCCCTTAGGACAAATGGACGACAGAGCACCCCAGCCCAGGACATAACCCCTGGTATTTCACTGTCAAGTGAGAACTGAGACCCTGGTAATGTTTCTACAATAATATCAAATTCAAAAGGAAAAGAGGACAGAAAATCTGCTGCCAGTTGAAATGAGCCTGAGGCACATTTTTTAAAAATTCTTTTTCATAAGTTTTTCAACACCTGCATTTGCTGTGCCACTTTCCTGATAAAATATAGCTTGGGTAGCTTTGCAAAATCACCACAGGCCTGGCCAGCAGATCACATGAAACACTTCAGTCAGTGGTCCACACACAGTGTCTTGATGGTCTTGAGCTCAGTCTCTTGACAAAGTTTCAAGGCTAGGAAGATCTTTCCCCAACTGCCATAAGAATCTGAAAATAGGGACTGGAGAAATGGTTCAGCAGTTAGGAGCACTGGGTGCTCTTGCAGAGGGCTTGGGTTTGGCTCCCAACACCTATGTGGTGGCTAACAACCATCTGTAATTCAAGTTGCAGCAGAATTCAATACCCTCTTCTGACCTCCACAGCATTGCAGGACATGGGGGCACTTACATACATTCAGGCGCAAGCCTTAAATCCCAGCACTTGGGAGGCAGAGGCAAGTGGATCTTTGTGAGTTTGAGCCCAGCCTGGTCTACATAGTTCCAGAACAGCTGGAGCTACAGGGAGACCCTGTCTCAAAAAGACAAAAATAAATAAATAAATAAATAAATAAATCACTTTTAAAAGAATACGAAAATACTCTGGACATAAGAATCCCCCTCAGAAATCATGAGAGGATTCAACAGCAGTTTATATAACCTGCAGTGCCCCCCCCCCCATTTTTTTACATTCTTTGTGTTTCAGTGAACCCAGTTTGTTCTTTCATTGTTGGGAGCTAACAGAAGGGTTTCCCAAAGCAAGCAGTCAGGTCTGTTTCTCTGGGAAACTTTTTCCCATTTTTGTCCAGGTCTGTTTCTCTGGGAAACTTTTTCCCATTTTTGTCCACATCCCCTTCCTCCTGATCAGTTTCCACTTTCTTAGAAAGAGGCTGGTTCACTCAGGTCATACAGCAGGGGCTGAGGTAGTTTTCAAAGCAGTAATGTAAATACCTGCTTGGCTTCAGCCACTGTGCTTCCGCTTTGTGGCTGATAACTGTGGGTCCACAGGTACCATGAGAGCTGTGTCCAGACTTCTCAGAGCATCTGCAACATCTGCACATCACTACCATTACTTTTTTTCTTGGGTGTCCCTGTAAACACATGCATCTGTAGGACTAACTTCCTCAAGGCTGAATTCACAGCATTGCCTCACCTAACTAACCTGCAGCTGGCTATGAGGACCTGTGACCATAAAGATGCATAAAGATGCAGATGTTGCAAAACAAAACCTAGGCTTGCTATCAGAGCTACTGTGAGCTATGTCAGCACTGCGCTGACCTCTTTCTATCTGTGGTTCTTCCACAGTCCCTGCTTCCAAGCACACTGGCACAATTCAAAGCCTTGTCTTGGTTCATTGTCCTCAACCTCTGCTGAGCCGGATGTCAAACCACCTTAGGAATTGATACCCGGAAACCTCCATATAGCTTACAGTCTCATTTGGACACACATCTCCTCCTTTGGAAGCAGCTGAGCCCTATCCCCTCCACCTCCTTTCTTTCCTTTTTCCTTTTCTGGAGAAGGAAGTCCAGGTTTAGTCTCTTAAGCCCATTTGCATTCCCAAGACAAGCTCTTAGGCATAAATTCATTTCAGCGTGGGGGTCTTCTATTCTCTCTCCTTCCTCTCACCATGAAGCTGGGGTGAATTCATAAGCAGCTCTAGCATTATCAGAACCAGAGTCTTACATGATACAGAAGAAAGGATTATAGGGGGTTGGGATGTCTGTTTCTGTCTCCGCCTGTGTGTGTGTGTGTGTGTGTGTGTGTGTGTTATGTATGGTCTATGTATCTGTCTCTCTGTCTCTCTGTCTCTCTCTCTCTCTCTCTCTCTCTCTCTCTCTCTCTCTCTCTCTCTCCACACAGTGGTATTAGTCCTCTTAGCACTGTACCACTTTCACATCTTAGCTCTATAGGTGTGCCCTACCCTGGCTTAGTCAGTGTTATCTTTTCTGGCCTCCTATGGGAATAGTGCCAAGTAAAATAACAAAATATTCTTATGGTAAGGCAAGTTAAAACCTTGAGAAGATTTAAGCCTGGGCTTCATGTCAGGGACGCTCCCTCCTGTAATCTGTATTCCAATCTCAGTGCCAGCAGAGCTGTGATCAGAATATCCAAGGTCTCATAAAAGATTCAGCACTTACTGATTTCTCTGACATTTGCTATTTCATGTTGTACCTGCTTATTCCCTTTCAGCCACCAAAGAGTCCAGTCCCTTTCAGTCCATCTCTTCAGATAGTGAATGTGTAGAGGCCATCTATGAACTCAGGACAAGGACAGGACCTAGATCACCCCTGGACTGTGGCTGGGTCTGGAGTTTTAAGGTCTTTATTCTGTACAGTAGCTTCTTGAGTGTTTTCCTAAGAGTGTATTCCTGCTGTGCCCTGATGGAAATGGGACTTACACATCAGAGAGTTTAAGGAGACTTAATGAAGTCCTTTTTGGGGAGTATTTTGGAGGGCTGGGTGGTCTGTTCTGGACTCAGTGCACTCAAATCTTTCTGTAAACCAGGGACTGTATTACTTAACCTTATAGTTTTGAGACCATATTCTATAAGGATAGCAACTCACCAAAGAACACTCTCCAATGACCCATGTTCAAAGACAGCTACATAAAAATGTGACTGCGAATCCAGGCAAGGCACAGCTACTGTGGCTGGGCACTGGAGTGAACATAAATACCATAGCTTAGAAGTTCATGGAAGGTGTATCATAATATGGGAAAAATATAAGTAATTAACAGGGTGATAGTGGGCACAGTTTATGAGCCCCTAAGAGGATCATCCCAGGTGTACTGGTCAGACCCACTAGCATATTCTAAAGGCTTGCTTTCCAGCCACATTACTTACACCCATCTTAGCAGAAAAACCAATGGGATTATACCTATATTCTTCTCAAGGGCATCATCTATCTCTATAAAAGAAACTTTTTGATACTTTTACAGGCTAAGGGCCCAAGGACCTAAAAAGCATGGTAAGAAGAAAAAGGACACATGGCCACATGGCTCACACCACTTAGCAATCATGGGCGGAAGAGGCAAAAACATGGTGGCTCCAGGAAAACATTTAGGAGATGCCTCCCAGTAAGCTCACAAGTATTTGGAATTTTGAAAAGAGAAAACAAAATTCCAAAGCTCCTGCAATCACAAACCAAAGGCTATTATAATTTAATCTCCTTTGACAGCATATTAGCATAATTATCTCTAAAGATGTTATCAATGGCCATTAGACCCATTAACACTGAATCCCAGATCAAAGTTCCACTCACATACAGAGACTTGCTCCTAAGTAGCAGGAAGGGGAGCAGGTGCTCTAAGTAGTCTTTGGATGCTTTTCATCTATACTACTAGAACCTTCTGAAGTGCTTGAAAACCCTAGAATACAAATTGAAAATTAAAGACAAGTTGACGGTGTCTTAAAATTAAACTTGTCACATGAGGAAATTATAATCAAAATCATCTCTGTGTTTCTCAAATCTTTCACTGTGTTAGTCACATAATACATACATATACATGTGATTCTGCGTATGCATATGAAAATCAAAAAGGCAAAACATATCAGTAGTAATCATAATATGAAAAGAATATGAACTCTGGCCTCTAAAGGAGATATATCCATAAGCCTTCAGATTCAAGCAGGTCATTACTGCTAGTCAATAAAGTGGTCCTGAAAGGTTATATGCAAAATGTTATAGAATGATACATCGTGTTCTCTGGGAAACACATTTATAAAAGTCCATCAGAGCTGGAGAAATGGCTCAGCAGTTAAGAGCACTGGCTGCTCTCACAGAGGAAGTTCCCAGCACCTACATGGCAGCTAACAACCATCCTTAACTCCAGTTCCAGGAGACCCAACACCCTCTTCTGTTCTCTGTGGGCATTGCATGCACAGGTGCACTTGCATACATGCAGGCAAAACACTCATATGCACAAAAATAAATAAATAAATAAATAATAAATAATAAATAAATAAATAAATAATTTTGGAAATTTTTTATGGTCAGGTATGTATGAAAGTAAATAATCATAAAATGTATACTGTTTGGTAACACTAGCTTTTAAAAAATATATCAAATACAATTCATATTACTTATTGACACTAGGATATTTTTCCAGGCCAATAATAATACTCTATAGATGAATGGTCCTCAACTTCTGGGTGACATCTGGCAGTTTCTAGAGACTTGTAGATTGCCCCAATGGGGGCATAAGAATGCTGTCGATAGCACTTAGGGATGCAGCTAAACACCCTATAGTGTACAGGACCACAAGGAATTAGTGATATTATCCAACACTAATGAGGCTAAAATTACAAAATCCATATACAGATTATCATCAACATTATACCATCTCTCCCATCACATCCCCCAAAACCCTTAAGAAGCAACAACATGAAATGTTAAGGGGCAGAAAAAACAAACAAAACAAAACAAAACAAAACAAAAAAACCTCTGTTAGCAGTATTTTGCTTATCAACGGTAGAATTTCTGTTTGTGTTTGCTACAATATATTGCTTCATCATGACATGCCCCTGAAACCTTCTACCTGGACTTGTACTGTACCACACACTGAGAAATGCCAGCCAGTCAGCAGGGGTCTGTGGGGGAAAACCATTTACCCAGAGACAACCCTCAGTGAACAAAGGAATATCCTGACCAATCGCATTAACATCAAGTAAAGCAAAATATACAAAAGTTAACTTTTTAGCCAGTGGAAAATAAACACATCTGGTTTACCCAGTCTTATATCTGTATACCCATCCAATCCTATAGCACCAGATCTCTGACATTCAGTAATGTAATATTATTTTTTAGATCAGTTAAGGTTCAAAATGTGCGTACGTTCAGTCTTTAATATTAATAAGTCTTGTAACTAGCAGTTTCTCATAGCTCCGAATTCTTGAGCACAACTAGAAAGGGCACTTATCCTGAAAAATCTAATAAATTTACAGTTTTATATACTTCCTTCAATTGTAAAAGTCTTGTTCAATAAACTTTAAAATGCCACTATAGAGCAATAACACAGACAGTATAAACCCAGCCCTGGGAAAGCTGTGCAACCAGAAATTGTTCCCCTTTCTGCTAGAGCAATAAAGTTTTATATGTTTGAACTGACTGTAAAAAGGTTTGAATGTTGGCAACTGGGGAATAATCTGTCTTCTTTATAGTTATTATCATATTTCCCACAAGACCCCTTGGTCTGTGTCAATCCTTCTTGTATATGACACCTTTGTACTGTCAGCGAAAGCAAGTCTACTTTACTTTTTTTTTAACTATAGGACTTGTATCTGTTTTCCTTCAGATTACAGCTAACAGGAATAAATTATTTCTGACAAGCATCTATTGCAGCATTTTACCAAATAAAGCTGGTTGTGAACTGCTTTTCCAGGAGACGGGGGGTGGGGGGGACACCTCCTCCCTTTTCCTTCCATCTTTTTCTCTCAACTGATTCAAATGCAATTCAGGGCTGGTTAAATTGGAGGAAATGCCAATAAAAAGAGATTTGTAGGAAAGTTGCTCTGAATGGCAGAGCCTGTGGAACATGGTGCTTCAGGCCTCTCGGGTGCTATTGGATCTGTGTGGAGGAGTGAGAGAAGAGTAGGAGGAATCATCCCTCTCCTTCAGGCCTCTCAGGTCTGAGAGCACTGCTACACCATGGTTCAGGCAGCAAGCAAAAACAGGCAAATGGGCACATTTTTGGGCTCAGATTAACAATCAGAGGATGAAGGTGGGAAAGGGGGACCCCTGGGTGTGGTCAGTATGGGCATTCACCAAAGCTGTCACAGGTCTCTTGGTTAACTAGTCATCATGGCTGAAATACACTTAGACTCGTGATAATAAAGAATGACGCTGTGTGTGTTGGTATCTGAGTTGTAGGGGATGGACCTTCTTCTGTCTCTCTCGCCCATCCCTTCCCACCACAGCTCAACAGCAGTTACATAGACCTCCCAGTGGTCCATTACACCGAACCAACACAAACAGCACAAGTTATCTATCTCCACACAACAAATAGACGGTCTCTCCAAGAGACCGTGAGATCAGTCATGTGAACACAGGCCTATAATATGTATACACATTATATATCTATGTGAGTTCAAACACCCAAACAACTCAGCAGTTCAAGAAGAGTCACCTCCCATACGGAAGGGATATGATATGAAAGGGCATATGTCAAATGATGTCTGTGAACAGAGGAGCTCCACCAGAACCAAGCATTGCCAAGGAATGGTAAATGAAATCCCCTCCCAGTGAGTCAGAAAAGGCTTGAGCCTTGGCTTCCTGCTCGTGAGCATAGGGACATCTTCCTTGTCACTGTTCCCTCTTCACAGAGGGTCGGGGTCACAATGATGTACTATCTTTATGCCGTGTAGCCAACAAAACCATCACATCATGGCAGGAGGGACATGGAACACCTTGCTCCCGTCAGCTCTTCCTGTAAACCTCAGAGGAGAAGAGCTATGCACAAGCTATACCTTCTAAAAAAGGTGCCCTCTCAGTGAGTCTTGAATTCAGCAGATCCATGATAAGATATTTTAATTTTTCTCCATATCCTCTCAGTACACTTATCTATACAAAGTTTACTAATTATTTGCTGTTCAAAAGGCTTGTGATAAAGATGTAAAGATTTAGTAAAAAGCCCAGAAAGAAGCATCATGGTCAGTGATTAGAGAAGGGTCCGCAGCCCATAACACCTTTCCTCAAGACATTTCAAAACCTTAGGCGAGACACTGGTATATAAAGAGACAGTAAGAGTCAACTCAAACCACAGAGCCAGCTGTTACATACAGCAGGGCAGAGCTGAGGAATGCAGAGAAGGAAATTCCACGCAAGCAGTCACAGTGGACAGAAGCAGAGCCACCTTGGATACCAGACACATCATCATAGAGAACAAAAATCAAACGTGTTGGAGGAAAAGTGGCTGGGCATGTGCAGAGGGAGACAGAAGATCCTCTTCTCTGAAACTGGAGCTCTGGGTGAGAAACACAAACAAAAGGAAACTGAAGGGTGAGACTATTCTCTCACTAACTGTGGGTGGCACATGCTAACTCAGTGATGAAGAGTTCAGATCAAGGCTGATGAGCCCAGCTAGCCAAGGACCTTCCACTCAGGTGGAAGCACTGAGCGCCTCTGAAGGCAGAATGCCAATCGCACGTGCTCAGGATGGGGACTGTGTCATCAGCCTAGTAGGGACAGGGCCCTCAGTGGTCTGGTTTCACAGATAGCAGCTCAGCCTTGGCTAAGGAATGCCTTAGATGGATGAGGTCTAGAGAAGGACTAAGGAGCTACTGAAGGTGGGGTTAGCAGGAAGCACTTTCCAAATTAAGTGAAGACCAATGTGAAATTTAATACTAAGGTTCAGTGACTTTATGAGAAGTCAGCATCATAGCCTTGATGATTAGAAGCAAAGATACTGTTTGTTGTTCTGTGTTTTGTTTTGCTTTTCATTATTTTTGTTGTATTATTGTTGTCATCATTGTTCTGAGGCAGGGTCTCATTCTGTAGCCTGGGGTGATCGGGAATGAAACTCGTTATATAGCCCAGCCTGTTCTAGAATATGGTGAGCCTCCTACCAGGAGGCTGGGATTACAAGTGTGAGCCCCCACACCCCAACTACAGAGAAGAACGCAGTGCTGGGAGGAACGCACTTGAAGCTGCTGGCTGGAAACCACTGTTTCTGGGTGATGCTCTTACCTCACCACTTCATGTTTTGTTACTAACAATAGAACTATTAATGATACTTTGCTATTTGCATGTCTTATAGCTTGCCACATTTTGATAAGCATGACATTTCCTCATGCTAATATTTTTATGAGGTGATATTATTCTCATATTGTTGATGAAGAAATTAACACCCAGAAAGATTAAATGTCTTGTTCCAGTCCCTTATTCCCTGAAACAGGCAGCCTTCTGATGTGTTCCATCCACCTCACCCAGGCTGGTACATCATCCCATCAGCTGTAGATCTACCCTGACACCTTCACCTCTGCCACCAGTACAGTGCAAACTGTACTACACTGGGTGGGAAGAGAGGACCACCGTCTGTTCCTATGCCCAGGCTCTTCCTCAAAGCCATTGCTCTCTGACCAATGGATAAACAGCTAGGCTCTTCAAGAGTCACCAGAGTACTCCTCTCAAGTCTCCAAAGGAGAAAATCAACAAAGCCTGGTGCTCCCCTGACATGCCCTCCCTGCTTCTCCCTAAGCCAGCAATGCTGGCACAGTCTCACACCATCACACGGATGCCAGACCCCAGGATCGGCCAAGCTCTCTGATGTACAGCCTGCTAATACAGCATTATGAAGAACATGTTTGCCTCTACTCCTCTAAACGCACTGCTTCTCTGCCTGAAGAAAAGTCACACCAGTTCCCTCAGGGGGACCCAACAAAATGCCCTGCAACCCACATAGAGAAATCAGCACACCAAGGGTTAAGCACACCCTGTAATAAGCATCTCTGTTCTGGCGTGTTGCGAAAGCCCATTACCTCCCGCCACATTACCTCATTCATTTCTTATATGCGGATGGTTTATTTTCCCATGAGCACCCTGGCTCTCAGTATTAAGTCCCCTCCTTCGCCTCTATTTCTCTATCCATCACATTTAACACTCTGACAGTAACAGTCTATAATGTTTCTATTCTACAAAACCGCTCTGTCAACTCCGGGCTTCCAGAGCAGCAACTGAGGAAAATAAATAACATCAACGCGAGCGACGACAGCACCACAGCCCCCATTCTGCTGGACTTTTTTATTTTATTTTTTTATTTTACAAAGAGAGAGATTCAAAGGAAGGAAGGAAGGAAGGAAGGAAGGAAGGAAGGAAGGAAGGGAGGGAAAGGGGATGAGGGGCAATCAGCGCAAAGAAGAGAGGAATTTTCCCTGTTGATACTTAACAGATCTGAAGGGTCTGTCCTGACATTTTATTTCCCGTTCAGACAAAGACGTGATTTCCCCTCTCTGCTCTTGACCCCCTGGTCACTTCCCCCTTTGCTTCCACTGTGCCTTGCAAAAGGACTGATATTTACCGCACTGCCCTCGATCTACCTGCCACGGTAGAAAGGAAGCAACACGGGGCAGAGCGTGTGAGCAGCACGCTGCTAATCATGAGGGTGATTCATAAATTACTGCCATCTTTTCTGGAGCAGAGGTCCAAGGAGGTGCAGGCAGTCCGTGGTCCACCACCTTTGTTCTGGGGGAAGACATGGGGGATGGACACTTTAGAACTCAAGAACAGGAAGAAAGGTGGGGAAGCATTCACTACTGAAAAATAAATGGCTCTAGAAGGTTTGTCTCCCTGTTCCTGGGGCTTTATCAAAACTGGTTCGATTTCCATCACTTTCGGATAGACATCTTTTAAAAACACGTTATGTTTTTATCTAGTGTCTTTTAAAAATACCTAGGTAGGAAAGATAGATAAAATCCTGGGTACTATTTGGCCTCCTTTTCAGGGCTCGGCTCATTTATCAGCATGAATGCCAGGCACCAACCAGGACCATGGGATGTGCAGGTCTAGTCCATCATAATTTTAATGTGTTTCTAAGTTTCTTCAGACCTGAGGTGATATGGCACTAAAGCCAAGGACACGGGCCCTTGTGCCACATCATGGAAGCCAATTCTGATTGCTCACTAGCCCAGGACCTTGTTTCTGATCCTCTGTGCAGTCCTTACCTTTATCATGGAGACCACAGCAGCCCTAGGGTTAACGCCTGTTAGCATTTAGGATGCTATCTCCAATCAGTAAGAATAGAGTGAATGCTAGTGATTACCCTGTGTATACTCTAGTAAATACATCACAAGGAAAAAAAAAAAATCAACGTAAAATAAGGGTGGAAAGTTCGGCAGGGTTTGCTTTGGGTACTCCGCTGAGTCGACACCCCAGAATTAAGTGCCTGGGCCTTCATCCAGGTGAGTGCCCAGCACTCATTTCCTTCAAACAGATGACAATCCTGCCAACACTGACTTCTGAATGGTGACACACAGCTGCAGAGAGACAAAATCAGGACAAAAAAAGAAGTCCGGAAAGGAACAGTGAGAAAATCAAATCAAGCTAACATCTAACATTGCCAAATACACATCTGTAATTCCACAGCCTCACAAGGCTGCTTCTTGGAGAACGATAATGAGAGGGGCTATGTGTAACCTGGCTTTGCTAAGTAGGAAATATTCTGTGTATAAATTATTTACTTGCCAGCAGGGTCACTACCCTAGAGTTCATACTGGGGACTAAAGAGATTTACTCATGGGGATTTCCCACACCTGTCTCCTCTCCTTCCTTAAACAAGGGAAGAGCTGGATTCATGCAAATTCAAGACACCACAAAACTTCAGAGTAATGCCTACATGCCAATCAGAGAGAACATTGAAACCAAACGGGACAAAGCATGTCTGATGGCTGCGGCAAAGCCAACGGGCTCTTGACACTCTATTTCTGACCTAGCTCACTTCCAAATATCATAAACCATCTAACCTGTTGAAACAGAGATCACTTCTGCTTTTATGAATTTTGGGGGCCGGACGAATTGGGGGAGATAATTCAAGAACCACAGTCAGGCTAAGTGACATTATTTCATTATTTTTTAAGATCCTATTTCATAACTGCTGCTCACAGTTTTTGACACCAAATGGCTGAAGTTGTAGCCTAGGGAAGGAATGAGCTTTTCATGGAATATATTTCCAGTAAATTAACACTGAGGAGTTCTGTGTATAAAGACGGCATTAGAGGAAAAATACATAGGTGGGCACAAGTTACTATATTCAAAAGTTTATAATTTCGTGGAAAGGAACATAGGAATAAGTGGTTTAAACTAAGGATGAAAAGTGGGTTGGCAAGATGGCTCAGTGAATATAGGTGCTAGTCACTAAGCTTGAGGAACTCAGTTTGATCCTCAGAACCCATATTGTGGAACTTGACTCCCACAAGTTGTCCTCTGACTTCCACACATTCACCTCTGACCTGCACATACACTAAATAAATATATAAATAATAAATAATGTAAAACCCATTTAAATGTTGAAAATGGTGTTTATTAATGCTTTGGGTGTTTTCTCATAGGACCATGGTAGAAGGTGTGATTGATGTGAGTGAGGATCTAAGGAGAGTTTTCCTACAGAGAGTAAGATTTGGGGAACTGACATGCCCTCAGTTATCAAGGTTCAGCAACTGTAATCATTCAAACCAGGCTCAAGTCTCTATACTGTTCATTTCTAGTTGGTTATCATAGGGCAAGTTATTGAGCTTATCTACTGGTCAGTGCACTGGTATTCCTGTTGTAATATTGGTTACTGTAACAGGAAAAGGCAGTATAAACTTCACAGGTTTTTTTCAAAGTAAATTAACAGCACCTAGAACATAAACCCTGTTAATATTCACTATTATGATTATATTCCACCACTGAACCCCATTAAGTGATATAGTCTCCACTTTTGGTTTGGAGAAAAAAGACATAAGAAAAATGAGGTGACCTGACACAATAGAAGAAGGATCCAGAATGCAAATGCAGATTACGTTGCCTCCTAAACTCAAGTTCTCTTTACTATTTTATTCTGATCCACTGCTATTCAGTAAACTCCAACCTCCTATCAAAAAGAAGGTCCTGGGAACCAGTGAGCTCCCCTAGGAACTGCCTGGAAACAAAGCATGATTCTAGCAAATTGAACGTCACTAGGGAGAGAGCTGGATAACTGTCAGAGGCGAAGTCAGTGAGAAAGCCAACAACACAGGCTATGGCTGCTCAGAAGTCTACATCAAGCCCTGGGCTCCATCCTCAGCTACATAAAAAGAAAAACGATAAATGAAAGAAAACAAGTATCCAGAAGTTATCAAAACAGTCACTGAACCAGAAAAGTTTTCCACATTTTGAAATCAGCAAAACTCTGCTCAAGCTTCTCCCTTTCCTCATTTCTTTGGTGGTGTTAATACCAACCAAGTCTGGCCTCCTAGGTAACCGGATCAGAGACTGTACAAGTTTAAACACACAGACACAGAGATGGAAGTCATCTCAGTCTAGTTGAAAGTTGCACACAATGAAACAAGCTCCCATGTAACTGCTTTGGCAAAGCCAGTTATGACAGTTCCCTGATAAAGCTACATCTCTGGCCACACCCTCTAGCCATCTGGGAACAGATACTGTTGTTACTTGGTTTACACTGCACTGAGTCATCTCCATCTTTTATGGAATCTAAATTAGTAAATGAATTACATGATCCAGCCATCCCCCATGCAGAGTTTTCCTCAGATCACATATAAATTTAGATGTCACCAGGCCCTTATCTTTAAGGAAATGTCCATGAGGCACTGGAGATGGCTCATCAGGTAAAGATGCTTGTGAACAAGACTGGCAAACTGAGTTTGATCCCCAGGTCCTACACTGTGGAAAGAGAACCAACTCCTGCAAGTTGTCCACTGACCTTCACAGGCCATGGCATATACATACATACATACATACATACATACATACATACACACACACACACACAAGTGTGCGCACGCACAATATGGATGGGTAGGTGGATGGATGGATGGATGGATAGATGAATAAAACATTCTCAAAACAGTCTGATTTTTTTCATTTCCTAAAATATGCTCTTTTGTCTGGACTCAGGACCTTCTGTGTTCTGGATGAAATCTCCATCTTCAGTCTCTCTCCCATCTAGTACATTCCACACATTTTACTGGAACAAAAGGTCTTAAATTTGGTTGCAACAAATGTCATCTGTGCAACAAACCATACAAGTGTGCATGTGAGGGTGTGTGTGTGTGTGTGTGTGTGTGTGTGTGTGTGTGTGTGTATATATCTTTCATAGAGCACATCAAGAGCCACATAACCACCATTGATGCACTAGGCCTGACTCTTTCTGCAGGGGTCGTCCTTGAGCCCATCCCTTTACTTGGCACTGAGGTGCCTACCTCTGGAGGTTGTTGGGACCAGTGGACAAGATTACAAGGTATCTGCCATGTGTCCAAACTTGTTGTAAAACATTGGAAGAACATTAAAAAGCGACCTCAAAATGCTTTCGACCTAATGGGAAATAAACATGCCAAAAAGAAAGAAAAAACCTGCCATGGAACATGAGTTACAATGAAAGGTATATGGGGTAAAGTGGCAAAACAGAAGGAACATGTATGTATCTATGCTTAGGTCAGGGTGCCCAGGCAGAACCTCGGCTAGGATCCTAATGAGCAGTAGTGACTTTCTATGGGGATGATAGGTATGTGGAATTACTGGCAGAAGTGACAATCTCCTAAAGTGTATTTTTAAATGTAGCATGTTTAAGGTGCTGCAGGTAACTCAATATACTTGAAGCATATAAGGAGGTAGAAGACAATGGTCAAGGGAGGACTAGTGAGGTAGTTGAGGGCTAGATCACAAGGTTAATTCAGACTTAGTCAGAACTTAGACTTCATCCTGTACAATTTCTACCTGTGTCCATTGCACAGGCAGGTTCAGAGGTGATGACTGTACTAAAGACGCACCTCAGAGGACAGCTACCACACAACTCCCAGCCGGCTACAGTGGCTTTTCTCTTCCACTCAAGGAAGCTCTGCAGGAACTCAAGTGAGTGAAGGTGACAGTTTGTGGTGATAATTTGAATTAGTTTAAAATTTTAAATAATTTGCAAACTTCAGGTCTTGGAGCATTATTAATCTCAAAATTACTTTTGACACACTTCATAACTGATCATGGCATCAGAGTCTGAGATCCAAGACTTCAGCCTTTGAAACTGGGGTTGCCAGTGAAGAATTCTAAGTCAGGGTTAAGTCAAGCTGGTTTGCATGTTAGGAATATCCTGACTGGCTTCAAACAGGATGAGCTGCTTGGAGGTATTCAGGGCAGTGATCCCAGCAAAGAGGTCAACAGAGAAGCTTGGGGGAAAGTCAGTGAGGGTCTGACCTAGGATTGCAGCAGACAGAGATAAGACAAAACAAGGAATACTTAGGATGCATTTAATTTTATGATCTCACCTGGAACAAAGCCAGGCATGAAGCATTCAATAAATGCTTGCTGGTAGAATCAATGCAAATTGGTTAATGATTGATGGTGGGGGAGGGTATATATGGAAAAATTAAGGGTTGGGTAGAAATGTGGTCCTCCTACATCAGGGAAAAGACAGTGGGAAAGAAAACAGGAGGAAGAATTGCTGCAAGCAGGTCTGATGAGGTCTGCCTTAGGTATGTTAAGTCTGAAGCTTGGTGAACATGGACAGACAGATGCCAACCAGATAGTTATACGTAAAAATCAGAAATTCACAAAATCAGTTATGCTAGGTGTGGTGGTGCACGTGTTTAATCTCAGCACTTGTGAGGCAGAGGCAGGTGGATCTCTGTGAAATCGAGGCCAGCCTGGTCTACATAGTGAATTCCAGACAGACTGGGGCTATGGGAGACCCTGTCAATAAATAATAAATAATAAATAAATAAATAAATAAATAAATAAATAAATAAATAAATAAATAAATAAGAAAATTACAAAAATCAATTGAGGATGAAAATTGCAGGCTTTGATTTACCATTGTTCAGTAAGCATTTATACTATTAGTGTGCTTTAATCCAGATATTGTCCTATTTGCTGGGCTTACAGAGGTTGGCAAGAGCAGTAAGACCGTCACCTCAGTGAGGTTCTCTGTGGGTACACTTGGACATATCTAGATGACAAGTGAAGAATGGTGTGTGAATGCTGAGGGATGCATGAGTGATGGGCTAAGGGACAAACACCACCGAGGTTAACCGAGAAGACCTGTCCAAAGAGCTACAGATCAAACCAGGAGAACACGGACACCAGGAGGCATGAAATATAGCAAGGTCTCCAGCATCAAATGCCGTAAGAGTGCAGAATAAGGGCTAGATTTGTCAACTGGGAAACTTCATGACCAGGACAGGCAGAAATCTGACCTCAGTAGAAACAAAGATTTCTAAAAGTTAGCTGGACACTAGAATTCTTAGAATCATTGTGGGAAGGGTATGGGAAGTCTGAAATAGTCTCAACACTCTCAGGAGCTGGGAACTGGGAAAGAAGGTGGAAAGGACACAGGGGAAAGTCTTACAGATAAAATCAAAAAAGAATATGACCCAGGGAGGGGCTGGATTGGGAGACACTGGCCTTAACTGTTCCTGGGAGCAAACAGGAGCATAGGATATTCATTACTGTCAGTTTGCTGAGAGGCAGATGGCACTGAGTTCGAAGCAGCAATCTGGAGCCTACACAAGGGTCTGTTCCTCACTGGCTAGGGGTTCTCCTGAAAAGGCCTTGTTGGGCCCAGACAGCATAAGTACATGCAAACTTATGCTAGAGAGACAAGTGAGTTGACGGAGAACCAAAGTGCAGGTGGAGAAACAGGGAGACCAAGTGAGAACACACTAGAACCACCAATGACACAGGCTCTACCCTGCTCTGCACAGTGGGGTCAAAGAGAAATGGGGGGGGTGGCAAGAAACGAGAACTCAGATATAGTTTTGGTAGTAAGCACCTGCAAAGTAATAGGTGGCATCTACTCTGAGCAGGTCATTAAAATGTCACTCTTAGCCCTTAAGGATATATACCATATTGTCCTAAATTAAAAAAACCAACCAGTTTTGGCCTTTTTTGATGCCATATTTGTCCTCAGGCCTTTGGTGGCATAGCAAGAATGATAATAGCTCCCTGATTCCCACCAGGTCATCAGGGCATCTCAGGCCCACCCTAAGGACTATATGGAGGTCATCTGTTCTAGCTTTCTCCCTTCTCCATCAGCAAGTAGGAACTTCAGGCACAGAGCAGATAACTCCAGGCTTGGGTCTTCTGATGCTGTGGTTTAAACCCAACATGTTACAGTGGTGGTGGGGAAAGCCCAGACTCCAGGTGTTGCCCCCCCACAGACCTCCAGGACCCCTTCCCAACACACAGACTCACGCAGGCAAACAGTAGTCTCATGAAAGGGCCCCCATCAGAGCAGATACCACCTAGGATTAACACCACTGGGCCAAGTTCACAGATGCTGCATGCAGTGGTAGAAAGAGCTCAATCTGAATTTAGTCTTGACGCTAGTTTACTAATATCATTACTTTAGGTAAGTTACCGAAACTCCGTGCCTTCATTTCCTTATGTAAAATCAGAATCTAATACTATGTACCCCCTTCCCTTTAAAGGGTAACCATGAGGACTAGGCAAGCTAAGGTTCCTGAAAGTCTTTTTTCATTTTAGTATTATTTTTAAATAGATACTGCATTTATGATATACGATATATTTAAAATAAACCCATTGTGACTACCCCTGGCTGTCAATTCTTGCTCCCACCCCCATCCTCATTCCGGCATTCCCACTCCTGCACCTGGTCTCTACAGATAAGCACTTAGTTCATTTTTGTTTATCTTTTCAATGGTTCTTGAAAGGATGGCTTTAAATGTAAAGCATGTTATCATTATTGTAATGGGAAAGTAGGAGGGGATGGGGGCTGGGGCAAAGGGTTGTGTTATCCATAAGGGGCCTCATTTCCTCCATGAAAACCTGCCTGGGAATCCTTGTGGCTTAGAGCTCTCTTCCATCAGCTCAGTTTATTCATCTGTTCTACCAGTATTTGCTAAGTGTGACTGGACTCAAGGTAGGGATCAAGTGACATCCTAAAGGCCCACTAAGATGCATCTACAGCATGTCTGAGTTCATGCTGTCTGCCTGAACACTTAGCTCCATCTTGAAGGCTTTCCTCTCTACCCATTCCTGAGCTGCCTGTGACCAGTGGCTGCATACACTTTAGTATTTCTCCTGTGTTTGGTGCACACAGTTACGGATTATGGGTAGTCACACATGCCAACCTGAGATGCCCCTGTGCAAGGGGTTCCATGGATGCTGGTGCAATACTCCATCTGACCACCAGGGGATCAGCAGCCTTTCTACTAGCTCTGGAGAAAATTCAAGCTCCCTGTGGGTGTGCTCTTCTGTACCCAGGTCCACAAGAGGCCCTGGCCATTTCAGGCTGTGTCAGCCCCCAGGTAGTGACTACGTAAGGCTGAGGAAACGGGTCTCCAAGTTATTTTTGTCAAGTGGAGGTGACAGAGCAGAAGAGCCAAGAAAGAAGGGTGGAACACCTTAAGACTGGAAACACTGGCAGAGAGGAGACAACTCCTCAGGGGGAGATGATACATGGTCCACGTTCTCTAGTATGGCTGGTTCCATGTTCAGGTAGCCCTGGCTGACCTGAAACTTGCTATGTAAACCAAGCTGGCCTGAACTTACAGAAATCTGCCTGCTTCTGTTTCCTGAGAGCTGGAATTAAAGGAGTACACCTCTGTGGCTGGCCCAGCTGTCAGTCATTCCACAGCAGGTCCTCCATCTGTCCTTCAGACCACTTTCTCATTTGGGCACCAAGTGGCTCTGTGATCTTGAATTGAATGTAACCTAATGGAGCTTCCTTCTGTCCCCACAGCTTCATCTGTAAAATGGGGCAAGGGTTCCTGTGCTGGCTGCATCATGAGATGTTGAGGAGAACTGATTGTGTTAGCATTTGTGGAACATAGGTGTGCTATGAAGACAAAACACATTATTGCTATCACAGTGCAAATCAGCACTCCACTAAAAATGAATAAATAAAATGATCTTTTTTTAAATGAGTCATTTTCCAAATAAGGACTGACTCATCGCAGTCAATCCACAACTCTAGAGAGAACTTTGGGCCTCTTTTCATAGCAGGATAGACAACCACTTTCCCAAAAAATAAATAAAATAAATAAATAAATAAAATAAAAGGTTCTATCCCTTCCCCATGACCCTTTCATAGGTCTGTCTACCAAATGTGCCTTTTTATCCCACAGAGCGCCCCCCAGCCTCCTCCCCCTTCAGCCCCAGCTCTCATCCATGGTGGCAAGGATGATAACCCATAATGAAAACCCGCGGCCTCCACAAACACCGGAGAGCGAGCACACAGAGGGGAGGCCGAGGAGGAGCCGGTCAGGAGGCATGTAATCACAAGGGTTATCTAATGCTAGTTTCATTCTAATTGAGTCGGTACCATATGTCACCCTGCAATAACATCGCAAGCAGCATGCAACTGAATACATATTTAATTCACATAATGGGTACAGCAGTAGAAGTAATCAAGGCAGTTTGCCATAAGCCATAAAGAAATGTAGCTTGTTCCTATCAAGAAACATTTGGCACTTAGGGAGAGAACTGTATCAACAGAGAGAGGGGAACTGCATTAGTGCAGACATTCAAGGGGAGGGGAGCAGGGCATGGGGGGAGAGAGAGAAGGAGGAGGAAAGGGAGGAAGAAAGGAAAGGATGAATATGCCAAAGAGGTTCCAGCCAGCACATCGATTCCCAGCGAATGACAATCAATGACAGAATATTGTCAGAGGATCGTTGGCCATCTCAATATAATTAACAGTAATGGATTTATTGGCAGGCACTTAATGACTTCACGTTAAGTGTGTTCCAGAATTTCCTGTGCTGTCACAGGTCTTTCCCACTCCCATTTGGCCCAGCCATGGCCCAGGAAATAGTCTAGCCATGGAGGGCTAGAAAACATTTTCTTTTTTTCTCTTCCACATCTCTTCGTCAGGATTGACATCTGACAGAAACCTGCTCACCCATTCCCTTCATTTCCTCCCTCAAGGAGATGATGAATATGGCTGGGCCCTGCTCATCAATATCTTTGGACAGATCAACTGGAGTTTTCATTAAACCCATATTAATGTCCTAGATACACAGCTGTGGACAGGTTATTGGAAAGAGAAAGAAAGAAAGAAAGAAAGAAAGAAAGAAAGAAAGAAAGAAAGAAAGAAAGAAAGAAAGAAAGAAAGAAAGAAAGAGA
>NW_008351346.1:1715365-1758221 GCF_000622305.1 Nannospalax galili | reverse complement strand
AGTTCCAGGACAGCTGGGGCTACAGGGAGACCCTGTCTCAAAAAGAGCCGAAAGAAAGAAAGGGAGAAAGAAAGAAAGAAAGAAAGAAAGAAAGAAAGAAAGAAAGAAAGAAAGAAAGAAAGAGAGACAGAGAAAGAAAGAAAAGAAAAAAGGGAGGGAGGAAGGAAGGAAGGAAGGAAGACCCAAATGGGAAAGCAAAAACAAACCCAAGCAACCTCCACCTCAGTTAACCATTTGCCTGAAATTAACAGAAAACCCAGCCACTTCCCTCATTAGAGCTTCACCCACCAACATGTTTTGATGTATATTTCATGAGGATAAACAAACATTCATTTCACTTTAGGAAGGTGTTTGCTGTAATGTATTGTCAGCGTACCCAGCAAGGAGGGGACATTAATTTCAATTCTGGTGTTTAAACACTTTGGCGAGTCCCAATTATTCATTCCAGAGCTCGATATCAGGAACCCCGGAGGAAGGTCGCTGGCTCTCCATGCTGCCCACCAAGCCAAAGGGAGGCTGGGCTCCACCCACCAGCCGGCATAGCTCTGCTGGGCTGCAAGATGGAATTGTTCCCTTCCTGTTCCTCAGCCTGATGGTACATGGAAAGGCCACTCTGGGGGCACCCAGCCTTGCACTACAGCCATCTTTATGAAGTGCTATGCACGAACAAAAGATAGGGAAATGAAATGCTATTGTTTTTCATAGCCTACATCTGAGGATTCCAGCCATTTAAGAAGGACGAACCCAGCCTTGGAAACTAAAAACAGAGGTGGGAAAAAGAAAAAGAGATATGTTTTTAGGGACATGTGTCACTGATAAAGATGCTGCCTGTTATCCAGTCAGGCTATCACTGTGTAGCCCAGGTTGGACTGAGACATCTAAGTGCTGGAACCACCAGCATACACCACCATGTCCTGTGTTGAATAAATTTCAAGTAGATGCCTCAGAGGTCTTGGCTCTGCTATAACTGCAGGGCTACAAAGGTGGTTTCCAGGCACCTCATCGCTCATCAGAATATAGAAAGCGGTTGCTCCATCCTAAAACGGATCAAGATGAAGATCCTGTATATCACAGGAGAAATGTGCAGATGGGTTCTGTAAAGCTAGAGAACCATGTGAATTTGAGAAGTTATTTTTCATGTACACTTCACTTTAGATGGCGCCTGCACCACTAGCTCAAAGTGTTTAGTGGTGCACCACGTCTGTTTGCGATGTCATTATTGATCTCTATACACAGTTACACAAAAGAGTTTCTCCATTTATAGCAGCTGCTCGCAAACACTCCACCAAACTGAGGAACCCTTTTGGATGATACGAACAAACATCTGAACAATAATTTCTAATTGATGATAAACTGTCTAAAGGTAGCTGGGCATATGTTTCAAGATGGGAATCCTAAGGTTGAAGAGATGAAGATGAAAAGATGGATGGAGATGCACACGCCTTGAACCAAAGGGTGAACCAAAAGGTTCTTCAGAACCCAGGAGGCGGTGTCCTCCAGAAAAAAAGATTAGTTCCTAGAAAGAATCATAGGGGCTCTGAAGGGGAAGAGCCCATGGCCCAGGTAGTATCTCTGAAACAGCACAGCAAGCAGGTCCCAAAGGAGGGCGGGGTGGGGAGAATTAGTAAGATCTTAAAAACATGAAAACAATAAAAAGAAAAAAACCACCTGGTTCTCATCAAAGTGACTCCTTTTGGAAGTGAAGGCTAAGTCAACAGTTTCTCCGTATGTAAGTTTCTTGAAAAGAACTCAGAACTATGGACCAGGAGCAAATGCTAGTTATGGTTACTATATGGTTGCCCCACCTCCCATGGCCACCGTGACTTATAAAATACTCTTAAACCTTAGATGTGTTTTTGGTTTCACTCAGATGACTACTGAGAATCCAATTGCTGCACAAACTGGGCTGATACATGGCACAGCACTAGTGGGTTACTGGCTCAAATTCTGAAATCGTTCTGTGCCATTTGACAAATAACTGTGCTTTATCCTACCTCTCCCAGTCCAAGGACCGCCCCACTTTGCCCCTCTGCATTTCCCACAGATCCATCAGCTGAAGCACTAATACAGATGTGCAGAAAGTCATCTTCGTGACGTGCATCCTAACTGCCAGCTTTCATTCTCATTACATAGTTTGAACACCATATCTGCAGCCAAGGGTTTGAAAGGTTAGCACGTGACTCATTTGCTGAGCAAATGTATCCAGGCCTAAGGATCCACCAGGCCTGGGCATAGGAGACCCCAGGAATTAAATAGTGAGTCCAAGGAAGTCTGATTCTGATATGCCTGGAGGTCACAGTGGCCTGGTTAATTGCCTCCTGCCAAGTCCAACTTTCCCGTCTGTTTTCTGATAACTTTTTTCCATTTATTATTTATTTATTTATTTATTTATTTATGAGTATTTTGCAAGTATGTAAATCCACCACCTCCATGCAATGCCCATAGAGGCCAGAAGAGGGTGTCAGATCTCCTGGAACTAGAGTTGTGGAAGATTGTTAGCTGCCATCTAGATGCTGGGAACCAAACTCAGATCCTCTGGAGGAGCAGCCAATGCCCTTAACTGCTGAGCCATCTCTCCAGCCCCCCTTCTTCTGGTATCGTAAAGATGTTTCCTCCTGATCACTCTGGACAGCCAATGAAAGTTCGGTGGCCCAGTTGATATCCATCTACATCTTACTGACCCTGTTCTCAAGCTACCTGATTCAGCCTGATGAGCCAGTGACACTTCTCAAGTCGCCACACCAGGTATAAAGATAGGTTTGGCAATCAGAGAGAGGTACAATCCAGATCTCTGACTGAATAGAGAAATAGGTACTGTGGATGAGTATGTTTCTCAGATGTTCATGTACTAGAATCTTAACTCCAACCATTTGGGAGGTAGGGTCCTGTGGGAGGTTTTGGGGTCATGGGGTGGCATCCTGGAAAATGGACTCATGAGGGTGGGTTAGTTCTTACAGAAGTCTGGCTTCCTTCTCCTTGTGTGAAAGCCCTCTTTTCTGCATGCACCTGCCTGCCTTGCCAGTTTTCACCATCTTATGATACAACACGAAAGCTGTCACCAGATGCACCTGCTCCATCATGATTTTTCAGCTCCCAAAACCAAAAATTAATACACCTTTTTCGTCTGTACATTACCTGGTCTCAAATATTCTGCTACAGCAACAGAAAATGGACTGAGACACTGGGAAATTAGCAAATGTTTCTCACAGATCAAAAAGCTTCTGTGTTGAATAGCATACACAGATTCCAGATGACTTAACATTTCCATTGAAAGTAAGTACACTAATGGGAATCACCCTAATAACTAGTAATAGCCTAGTAACAGTGAGTAACATTTAATGAGCACCTAAGAGTGGTTAGGGCTTACACGTGCCCTCTTATCTTATCCCCACAAATTCCTTGTGCTGAGGCTCACTTTCCCCTTCATAGGTGAAGAAGTGAATTCCTGGAGAGAGTAAAGCTAACAAAGGTTCACCTCTGAAGCAGGACTGGAACTCAGATCTGAGAAACTCTTCCAGTCTGTCTCTCCAAGTGGCCGCACTCTAACATTCACAATGGGCACTGGATACACGATGTTCTCCAAGACTGCAAGAAGGCCACAGTCAAATTTTCTACAATGGATTATCAGCTCTCCTTGGAGTGTGGAAGGGCAGTCCACATACATAGCATGCACATAGCCTTTGGAGTCATACTTTTCAGTGCTCCTATCTAGGATTCAACTCCCACTCACTGTGTGACTGGAAATGTTATTTGGGCCTCAGTTTCCTCATCTGAGAAATGGGACTAGTGCTGCCTTCATAGAGTTGTTGTAGTCATTGAAGAAGTATTTATGAAGTCTTAATGTTGTTTCTTTTGATGAATATGAATGCCTCCTCTTGTTCCCAGAATCCCTTTCCTTTTGAGGCCAGACAGAACTGCTCTCCCAGCATTCCCTGGCTTTAAAAGGTAGGAAGGATGAGAGTAGAGGACTAGATTCTGGGATCAAAGATAAGATGAGAGTCTACCAGCTTTAGAAGTTTGCTAGAGGAAGCTGGCCTTGCATTCCTTCCATCCCGGGAAGATGTGGTTGAGATAAGCCCTTCTGATCTGGAACACCATGATAAGAGACTGCATTGCTGTTTTATTTCTGTGGGCTAAAATTATGTGATTCCTGAAAGGAGAATGAAAACTAAAAACAGAAATGATGCAGACAGATATAGGAAAAACCATCCCATCTCATAGGAACAGCTGTGACAGCAGGAAACCTTCCAAAAACAGGCTGGAGAAACCTGGGAACAAGACTGGGGGACTGAGCTGTGGATTTTGCCTTGTGTACACATCTCTTATCAGACAGCTAGAACTCTGAATTCTGAGGAGGTCCACACTTTGGTTCTGTCACTGAGGATCCTGTGATGCCCCTGAGGATCTCATGGTCTCTCTGGGGATTTAATGTTTCCCAATCAGTAACTGGTTCCAGTCATTTATGTCTAATTCTTAGAATTGTGGTAAGGATTAAATAAGAGAGCAAGTTCAACAGGCAAGACTAAGTGACTCTTATCTGAAAAATGCTGTGGGAAGGTTATACACTTCCTATATGACATGGGCAAAGAGGGATATATTCCAGACATCTATGCATATGGGAACAAGAACTGTCATAACCTTACTTGATGTCCCAGATTTCTCTCATTTTAAAAAATTTAATTATTTTTACTTTATATGTGTTTTCCCTGCATGTATGTAAGTGTACCATGTGCATGCAATGCCCTAAGTGGTCAGAAGAGGGCACTGAATCCCCAGACCTGGAGTTATAGAAGGCTATTAGCCACCATGTAGATTCTGAGAACTGAACCTGGGTCCTCTGGAAGAATAACCAATGCTCTTAACTGCTAAGCCATCTCTCCAGCCCAATATGCCCCCAGATCTCTTTTTACCAGCACAGGGTGAACTAAGGACTCAGGATGCTCACCAGGAAAGCACCCCCTCATCCTATCTAATGACTTCTGGAAGCACAAAGTGATGCTTCTCTTCTCATACTTAGTACCCTCAGTGGAATAGCTACATATATCTTGATGTCCAGAAAAGGACAGGTCACTCTAGACTGTGAGTTGAGGACTTGGAGGAGTATCTAAACACAGACTTCTCAACCAAAGGGCTATAGTCAGAACAGGGCCAAGATCTGCCTTGATTACATGACAACATTATTTTTCTGTCCATCTGCTATAACTTCTAAACTTTACAAAGCATTTTTGAAGCCTGATCCTCAAAAATGAGGAGAGGATGGGGGGGATGGGACAGTAAATCACAGATTTGTTTTTCTGTCTCTTCAAAGTTTCAGAATTCATAAAGCATAAAAAGAGTAAAAGAATAGAGACATTATTTCTGCAGTACTTTCACAGAGTATCAAGGGAAAACAGAATCTTCCAGAGAAAGGTGAGATCTACCTATAGATATGGGCAAAACCAGAACATGCTTGAGCTTGAAAAACTGACAAAGGTATTCCTAAGGTTGTCTTAAGTGTAGGTCCAGTTGTTAGCTATTATGTACAAAAACAGCAGAAAAGAATCTGAAAACCAATGATACATCTTAGTGGTCCTCCATCAGGTGCTGAAGAGATGCAGTTAAAAGCACTTGCTGCTCTTGTGGCTGAACTGGGTTTGGTTCCCAGCTCCTACATAGCAGCTATTGCTTGTAACTCCAGTTCCAGGAAAGCCAATGCCCTCTTGTGGCCTCCATGGGTTCCTGCATGCACAGGGTACATATAAGGTCATGCAGGCAAACACACACACACACACACACACACACACACATGCACACACACACACACACACACACACACACACACTAAATAAATCCTTTTCTTAACAAGTGATGCCCCATCAATGCTAGAAGACAAAAGTGCAGACAACACCACGAACACGTGGCAGAAATACCACCATAGATCACAATACATTTTTCAACCAGGTTCCCCAGTCCTTAATAGTTTACCCCTATGGTGGATCCACACTAAAGTCAATGTGCACGTGAACTTGAACAGGAGAGTGGTGGCTCCTAACACATTAACAAGGTGAAGCAGGAGACTTATATCCAATCAGATGACCTGGATTTGAGTCCTAGTCTGCCACCATCCATGCAAACTTAGGCAAAGCATTTGACCTCTAGAGTTTCAGTTCTGTTATTTGTCACATAGGGAAGATAATGTTGGAATCTGTATCTCATTTGTTATACGAGTCGAGATAATAAAGGTTAAGCAATGTGACCTATTAAAAAGAGCACTGGGCCATTTTATATAGTTTCATCATGACCTTGGACAAACTCCTTGAAATTCTGGGTTTCTTCTTCTGTAAGATAGAGTTGCTTCCTCTGCTACAGGACTCCCTGGGTGACCAAACAACGCAGCACTCGTTATGAAATACAGAAAGCTATATTACTGCTACATAAATGATAATGCTGTTGACTGACTTAGGGTCATGGAAATGGAAGTCATTACCTGTTTGCTGATATCTATCAACAAATTTGAGTTTTATATAAACATTTAATGATGGTTACAGAATCATCACTATTCTGGAGGCTTCCTTTGCATCCACCTTCTTCCTTAAACACATTTAGCTCTCCATACCAATAGCTTTCCATAGCTAAACACAAGCTTAGCTCTCCATATCAGCAGTTCTCCCTATCAAAAATCTAACAGCCTGGGTTCAGAGCCCTGACACCACCATTCAAGGGGAAAATAAGTGGAATGAAAGAAAGGAGCTGACAGCTCTGAGAGTCACTCTGCCCTTGCAAAGGTGCCACCTATGAGGGAGGGTTCGAGGCCAGCAGAGGAGGAATCCTCTGTCTCCAGTTCCATTTGTTCCCAGTGAAGCATCACAGTGAGAGCAGCCTCAGCACAGATAGCCTGGAGAATGATGGCCTGACTACTCAGTCTCCAACTCCATCCAAAGCCTGAGGCTGGAGGTTAGGAATGACTACCAGGAGAAAAAGTCTGGGAGAACCTGGGGCTGTCTGTATGGCATGTGATTACTTAGTGTTTTTAGGTTGCAAACTTTCTAGTTCATGGTTTATAAGGGTAATAGTTGACACATTTAGCACGTAATTGACTAAACTCAGCATTCTTAAAATAAAATTCGTTGAAGTCAAGATTTTTGTTTCACTCTGTTTATTTACATATTCTGAGAAGGAAGAACAATGCTAGCATCTAGCAGAAGCTCAACAGGCATTCATTCACCAGAGAGGTGAATGTGCACGGTAGGTGGGTGGGTGGGTGCCAGATGGATGGATGGATAAATGGATTGATGGATAGAAGGATAGATGGACAAAACCCCCACTTTTCAGGGCACAGTGACACATGCCAAACTCCCATCTACTGGGAAGCCTAGGGCAGAGGGGTCAACAGAGTGAAATATTGCAAATATTACAAAAAATATTACACTTCTTCCTAAAAACCTCCAAAGAAAGTAGAGGGTGATTCCAAAATCCACTCCTATTTGTCCAAACCAGAATAACTGGAGGGCCTTTCTGAATCAGTGATGAGTACAAAGTCTATTAAAGAAAAGTAGGATTGCTTCACTTTAATTCTTCCCACCAGGTCAACAACATTCTTGCACCTGCTTTAACAAATTGTAATGGAAGTTATATAATCATATCACCATAATCTATAAATTATACTTTAACAAGATACACAAATTTGGTTTTTGAGTATTGACAGTACAGTACACCATGAATGTACTTGGAGACCCTACTTTTCCTGCTTGAATCCTTGAATATATCTTTCTGAAGCCCTCTTTATATTATTTTCTTGTAGGACTCCTTATTTCTTGGTAAATTTTTTCTTCAGTAAAGCAAAACATGGATTTGAGTTCCTCAGAACAAAACAACAGCCATTGAGAACAGCGGGCTTTGCATTGCTGTGGCTTCTTCTGTCTCTTCCATTCTTGTTTTGCTTTGTTTTCACAATTGGATTTTTGTACTTTCTATGTTTCAGTCTGGAACAAAAATCAGCAGGCAGCTGGAAGTCAGTTTCTCTCCTCACAGGCACCTGATGAAATGCTCAGATGTGTCTCAGAGCAACTCTGTTTCAAGAGGCAGACACAACTCACTTTAAAATTAAACCCTTAAACAATCAAAAGTCAAAAAAAAAATTAAAACACCTGATTAGGGGCTGAAGTGATGCCACCCGCTACACTTACAAAAGTTCTGGGTTTGGATCCCAGCACCCACATGGCAGCTCCCAAATGTGTGTTGCTCCAGTTCCAGGGTATCTGACACCCTCTTCTGGCCTCCGTGGGTATTGTATGCACATGGGGTACTTACATACATAGAGGCAAAACACTCATAAATTAAAAAAATAAACAAATATTAAAAACAAAAGTCCAGGGGCTGGAGAGATGGTTCAGTGGTTCAGAACACTGGCTGTTCTTGCAGAAGACCTGGGTTCGAATCCCAGCACCCACATGGCAGCTAACAACTGTCCACAACTCCAGTCCCAGGGTATCTGACAGGCTCTTCTGACCTCCGCAGCATTTCACGACATGGATGCACTCACATACATGCAGGCAATACACGCATATGCATAAAATAAAATTTAAAAAATCATTAAAAACAAAAGTCTAATTAGTTTTTCACCTCCTCTCTTGCTTTCTTCCTGGTGTTCCCTTCCTTATGATTAAAAATAAACCTCTGGTTTAGACATGTATGTGGTACGTGTGTAAATGTGCAGGCATATTCATTTTCTACTATGTGAACACAAAGAAAAACAGCCCTATCAACTTCCCTTTCCCGTGTCTTCGGTCTGTAATTCATATTCCAAGGAAAGGAAGTGGGTCAAAATGCCCTGCTCACATAGTAGGTACTCTGTAAATGTCCGCAGAACCACAAATTAAGAATAAAGTACAAATAACACACAGACGCACAAGAAGTTGGGAGTGTTGAGCCTAGAGAAGAGAAGGTGAAGCAGTAAAATAACAGTCCTCAAATTCTTGAGCGGCTTTTGCAGAAGAGCAATGGCCTTGTTCTTCGCTGGGTCCGAAGGGGGGCCTCAGACTGATGAGGGAAAGTTTCACCCAGGCAGAATCAGTTTATCACGAGCAAAACTAGCCTACTTGATGTACGCAATAGCTAAATGGCTGTTTTGGTTAAATAAGGATCTTGAAGACGCCTCTAAACGTAGAAAAATTTGTGATTCTGTGATATTTTGGGGGGGTGGGTGCTAGGGATCAAACCCAGGGCCTCATGCTAGATGCTAGGCAGTCACTCTGTCATTCAGCTAAATCGCCAACTCACTTCCCCAATCTTATCTATTTCTGGAAGTATTTAGGCTCTATCCAGAGAACATCAGTGAGTCCTGTTGCAGCTGTTGTTAGGCAGGACCTAAGAGAACTGGATCTCTTAAGAACCTGTAACTAAATTTGTGGGTGTCTCCTTTCAGATATACCCAAATACATGTGGACTTTCTTTGGAAAAAAAAAGGACAAGAGGGGCCAGTAAGATGGCTCGGCCAGAAAAGCACTTGTTGAGCAAGCCTGACGAGCTAAGTTCTATCCCTGGAACCAACACGAAGGTTGAAGAGAAAATTTATTCCACAAAGTTATTGTCTGACCTCCACATGTGCCCCCCATGCATCATATACACGATAAAAATAAATTCATAAAGGAATATGAACAAAACAAATACTTGCTTTATGATCTTTGAAGCACATACTTTTTTACTATGTTTTAGATTCTTACAAATATCAAACCTACTCATCTGGCAACAGATTACTCTTTTCATTAAACCATTCAGGTCCATTCAACCAGCCATATTTAGGCAGAGGCCAAACTTTCACACAGAGAGGACTAAAAACAAGTCTGTTTTTTAAAAAATATTTTATTTATTATTATTTTATGTGTATGAGTGTATTGCCTGCATGAATGTGAGTGCACCCATGTCCTGCAATACCGCAGAGGTCAGAAAAGGGGTTTGGATTCCCCTGGCAGTTCATAGCCGCCATGTGGTGCTGGGAATTGAACCCGGGTCCTCTTTAAGAGTAGTCAGTGCTCTTAAATGCTGAGCCATCTCTCCGGTCCTCATTTGGAAGGAAGGACCTTAATTGGCATTACGTGGTCACTAGTATTTCCAACATATCTTGGCACAACCAAGATCAGACCAGTGGGTGAAAGGGGGAGGAGGAGGGAGAGGAGGAGGAGGAGGGAGAGGAGGAGGAGAAGGGGAGGGAGGAAGGGAGGGAAGGAGGAGGAAGAGGGAGAGGAGGAGGAAAAGGAGGAGGAGGGAGAGGAGGAGAAGGGGAGGAAGGAAAGGAGGAAGAGGAGGAGGGGGAGGAGGAGGGAGAGGAGGAGAAATAAGAGACTACCTTATAGTGGTGATTATAACCATATAGAGAAGTGAAGATTCTTTTTAAAAGGTATTTTACTTATTAATTTTATGTGTATGAATGTATTGCCAGCATGTGTGTAAGTGCACCTGTTGTGCAATGCCCGTGAAGAGGAGAATGGGAGGAGGAGGAGGAAGAGGAGGAGGAGGAGGAGGAGGAGGAGGAAGAGTGCAAAGCCAGAAGACAATAATCTGTGAACTCCATATGCCACATTCTCTCTCTGAGCCTCTGACTAGCCATCTTTAAGATGAGGGGAGACCAATGCTTGCCTAAGAGCCTACTTTACAGGCTTACAATCAGATCAAAGGAGAGCAGAAACATGAGTGCCAGCCTCCAGGGCAACTTGGGACAAAAGCTGCTTTCCAGGTAAATTTAGAAAAAACCCTGCAAAACATGAGATCATAGCAAATTGTGTCTTTTAATTACTTAGATCTGTTAAATGTACATAACCGGTTTTTAACTTTGTCTTGAGAAACAATATTTAGGTGTCAGGTGCAAGGGTTTTGCATTTGATGTTTTCTTGAAAATCTTCTGGGCCCCGATTGTGACTTTACAAATAAAAAGGCCAGAGAGTGCTGTCTCCCTGCAGTGAATGACCAGAGGACTGTACACACTGCATCCTAAGGCCTGTTTTCAGAGGAACCTTTGCGCTCTATCACCACTTTGTATGTTTCCTACTGAGATTCCTAAACAGCATAGTAGTCATCTTCCTCCACCGTGTCCTCAGCAGCAGACAGTCTCATTAACAGTCTCATTGGTTGTCTTAGTCCCTCCAAAGTGCAAACAAACAGAAAGCACGGAGTCTGGCAAGGGCTTTGTAGCCCTCTATCTCCTCACCATCCTCTCCTGCTGAATCATCATTCCTCATTCATCACACAAATAAAAAGACATCGCCCTGCTAGCCCAGCTTAGGAAACCAATTATTTGATGTGGTTAATTAAGAGTGTGAAGACCTGTGTAAACTTCAGGAGGAGGATGAGCAGTGGGAAGGAGATCTATGGATGGTTTCTCTATTGGCAAATCATTTCTCAAAACATGGGTCTTGATACAAGGAGATATGTGTAGAATTTGAATTCCATTTCTCCTCACTCTGGGTGAAAATAGCTTACTCACACTGACTTCTTTGTAGTCCCAGGTAAACCTAGATTAAAATATTTTTAAAGCTCCTCCTTCTTCCACTTCTAGAAGGAGCGTCTCTGGAGCTTGTGATACATCTCATTCCTTCAGAAGAAAAAAAAAAAAAAACTCACTGCCCATATCCTACAGACTTGGGACAGAGAGGCTTACAGAGTGAGGATGCCTAATGTCAGTCTTCTTAGCACTTCATTGATATTTTTAGACAATATAATCTATTATAGAAAAAAATATTTCATAGTACAATTATATATAGATAATTGTTAGTATACGAAGTGGCGAGAGAAAACCGACAGATTACAAAACATACCTCTGAGTGCTATGGGTATGTGGTTGGCATTCCCCTAAATGACTCATGGCAACACAATGGTGAACTCCCAAGATGGGTCTTTGGAGGCCCTAGCCACCAGCTCATGTTCTCAAAGCAGTGATATGAAGAAGGGCAACAGCTTTGTTCATCAGAAATCAATTCCCACACATGGAGGGCAATAGCACAAAACTATTTTCTTTCATTGCCAAATGAATTGTGTTTGGTAATCTGAAAGCATCATAAATTAGAGAGACAGGGACCCGAGAAGGACAATGCTTTTGATGCTGGCTGAGATGAACAGAAAACACTGCGTGACTAGAATGAGGCCCTGGCCACTGGTGGGCATCTACAGAAAGATTCAGACCACAGGATCCAAGTTCATTTGAGGATATTCGGCTTTGCCTTATTGGTTACTTTATATGCACCAAGCAAGAAGCCCCTTGTTCTCTGTAAACAGATGAATTTATGTACAGCGAACAATTTTATTAGCTAACTGCTTTTCTCTTACACTTCATTTTTCTTTTTAAAATTTCTTATTTTTATTTTATGTGTATGAGTGTGTTGCCTGTGTGTGTGTAAGTGTACCCAGAGATCAGAGGAAGGCATCCAATTCCCCTGCAACTGGAGTTACAGATTGTTGTTAGCTGCCATGTGAGTGCTAAGAATCAAACCCAGGTCCTCTACAAGAAAAACCAGTGCTCTTAACCACTGAGCCATCCCTCCAGCCCCTATACTTCATTTTTCAAAGGTCTGCAGTGGTTCCTCACTACCAATTATACCAAGCTTAGAATTCTGCCTTGTATGCAAGGCACCATCGGGCATATTTCCTAAAACACAGGTCAACAATACTCACTACAAAGGGGTTTTAGAGAATGAATGAATGAATGACCTACTTTAGATTCCTTCTGCCTCTTCTTCATAACCTGAGCCTAACTTACTTGGTTTTAGTCTATCACTAGTGATGTGTTTGTGTGTCAAGCTGACAAGGGGTCAATTGTGCTGGATAGCTTCAGTTGCCAACTTGACATACTTGAGTGGAAGGAACTTCAATTGAGGAATTTTCTCCATTGGATTGGCTTTTGGCCATGTCTGTAGAGAATTTTCTTGACTGTTGAGTGAGGTAGCAGGTGCCACCCTGGGAAGTGGTCCTGTGTTGTATATGAAAGCAGGCTGAGCGTGGGCCCAGGGAACAAGCCAGTAAGCAGCGTTCCTCCATGGTCTGTGCTCCAGGTTCCTGCCCTGAATTCTTACCTTGACTTCCCTTGATTATGGACTGTGAGCTGTAAACCAAATAAACTCTTCCTCCGCAAGTTGGTTATGGTCCGTGTTTTCATTACAGCAATAGAAAGTAACTATAACAGCATGGAAGATACTTGTCAAAACCTCAAGGACTGTGGCTTAAGTCATGCCGAGACCTTAGTGTTAATTTTATTTGAGAAAGAAATGGAAACAAGGCCAAAACTCTTAACCAAAGCCTCAGAACTGCCTGATAGTGATCAGATCCACCCAGAGAGGCATCCTTCCCAATGGTCTTACACAAAAATAAAAACACCTGATTTTTATATGGTTTTGGGTAGAGAGGGATGTGTTGAACAGCATGCCCATTTAAAGGAAAATCTTAGCCCTGTTTTTGAGGGCCAAGGTTTCAGCTTTAAGGAAAAGAACTCTTTACCAATAGGGACTTAAAGGGTTGGGCTCTTTGAAGAGTACAGAAAGGCAGTCAACAGCAGCAGTACACAAGTTTAGGGCAGGCTCTGGACCAAGGTTAGCCTACTTCTGAAGCTGTCCTCTGAAACATGTTCTTATAATTCATTTCAATACCTGGTGTCCTAGTGTCAAAAAGCCTATTTCTATTTCCATTTTTATAGGTGAAATGACTTTTTAAACAAAACTCCTAGGGGAAAAAAAACTGGTGACATTATTTGTCATTCGAGGATCAGGAACTAAAGGCCTGGATTTTCCTGGCTCTGTCATCTACCATCAATGTGACATTAGGTACTCTAGGCCTATAAACCTCAGCCTGTCTACCTTCAATGAGGTGAAACACACTTTCCTGCTAATCCCACAAGGTTGTTGTTTTGAGGTCTGGATTGAATAGGAGAGAGCATTTTGGTAAACTATAAAGCACTATGCCAAGGGAAGGGGTATTTTCATGGGCACCACAAAAATCACAGCATCATCCTATCAAGTTAAAGATCCTTTCTTGCAGCTAGGCATGGTGGTGCACCTCTTTAATCCCAGCACTCAGGAAGCAGAGGCAGGCAGATCTCTGTGAGATAGAGCCCTACCTGGTCTATGTAGTGAGCTCCAGGCCAGCTGGGGCTACAGGAAGACCCTGCTTTTAAACAAAGAAAGAAAGAGCAAGCAAGCAATCTGTGGTGGTTTGAATGAAAATGTCCCCCATAGGCTCCAAGTGTTTGGACATTTTGTTCCCAGATGATGTCGCTGTTTTGGGAGGTTTTAGGTGTGGCTGTCCTAGAGGAAGCAAGTCACTGGGGGTGGGCTTAGAGAGTTCTTAAGCCTTGCCAGGTCTCCAGTGGCCCTCTTGCTTCCTGTGTGATGATGTGAGAGCTTAACTTCTGCTGCTCCTGCTCCAGCCACCTCCAGCCACCATACCTCACTGACATGATGGACTCTAATTTCCCTGGAGCCGTAAGCTCAAATAAGTTCTTCCTTCTATAAATTGCTTGGGTCAGTGTTACTATCACAGCAACAGAAAAGTGAATAATACACAATCAGAAAAGAAAGGAAAAGAAGGAAGGAAGGAAGGAAGGAAGGGAGGGAGGGAGGGAGGAAGGAAGGAAGGAAGGAAGGAAGGAAGGAAGGAAGGAAGGAAGGAAGGAAGGAAGGAAGGAAGGAAGAAGAAAGAAATCCCCTCTGGACAGTGTCTGTGATTTCCTTCCCTGGCAAACAACCTAGCATCACTCTGTCTCCATGAGGCCAGACTCCACGGTTTCTTGGACCAAGTGAATTCAAACTGGTAAGTATTTCTCCATTTTCTCCTGTTAGTTGCAGCTCTGCTCTCCTGAAGCTGTAGCACACTGTGTCAGGTCAACTGTGTCAGGACCTGTAAAAATGGCTGCCTGTTGGCATCAAGTTCCTAATGGTACTTAGTGGTTTGGAATTAATTTCTCTGTCACAGAGTTTTCTCAGGCACTCCATGCCTCCTAGCTTTCTCTAACTTGAAATGGACTTTGGTGGCAATTATCTAAAAGCAGGTCTAGCATTCCAAACCAACAAAGGAATGATGACTTCGAAGAAGAAAACCAACTACAGAGAAGCCTGAACCAGAACCAAAGAGGAGACACAAAATGCGGGCCGTGGGCTCTCTGATCTACGGCTGCTAACCCCGTCCCTCCTCGACTGTGTAGGCTGTGCCTGCAGTGTCGTCAGACACCATGCCACAAAAGAATCACATACACAAACAAGTTTCCTGGGGACACAAATAAACAAAGTCACCTCTTCAAAAGTTAGAATGAGCACAAGGGGCACAGACATGAGGCTGACTGATAAAGGCAAGCAAACTCTGACCCATGCTAAAAGGTTAGGTAGATGGGGAAACTGAGTCGTGGCTGGAAACCACATACAGGGATCTTGTGTTCAGCTCACTTTGCCTCTTGTCCCAGGTTTCCCCACATGTAAAGTATGGAAGGCTATGCACAATGCTGCTTCCCTGCAGCAAGGGATATTGTGGTTTTGGTGGAACCCCTCTCCTCGGCGGCCATGCAGACCACTAGGAGGCCACTCTGCCCCCTAGTGGCTGGACGTGGCACATGCTGTGAGTTCTACATAGAAACATTCCCTGTCCTCCGGAGGTTCGCCTCCAGTTTGGAGGTTTAGAGTGGAGAAAAATGTTTTCTTGGCTGAATTTACAATGCCAAAATATAAGTGGATTTATAGGAATTTAGGTGTCCTAAAGAAACTAAAATATCACTAACACCCTGCCCCCCACCCCACACATCAGCAGAGGTTAGGCTGACAAAAATAAGTCGAAGTGGTGGTCCTTGAAGCTTAGACTCATCAGAGGACAAGCTGTACTCACCTATGGAAGCAAGGAAGGTTCTGGGCACTCCCAGCATCACCCTGAGCCTCTAGGAGAGAGCCCTGACTGTTCCCCACAGTTACACACTGCTGAAGATATGGACATTCTGATGACTGATTTTCCAGGGAAACCTCTCAGCTGTCAGGATCTGTCTGAATAGTATGCACACATTGCAGACGCCCACGGTGGTTTACTGAAATTCTCCACAGAAAGATCCTATGGAAACATAGAGTTTGAATGTGTGCATGTGCACCCACACACCTGAGTGAGGCTAGGGATCCGGTCTTGCCTCTTTGGTACAGTACAATTGTGGTGTTATAACAGACAGAAGGAAAAATTATACAGAGAAGAAAAAAAAAGAAAAGAAAAAAGATGGGAAGACAGGTGATTTTTACCTTGCCTTTGAGGTGGCTGCATGTTTACAGATAAATTTTGAAAGGACAAATTATGGGAAATTCCAAGGCCAAAGACAATGTGATTAAGGATGCTCCCTGGTAAAAAGTGGTTACAGAAATCTATGCATGTTGATGATGTTTGCACACGTTTGTGGGTAATCACATGTGCACAGGAGATGCAAAGACATGCCACGCACATTCAGGGTATATGCAGATCGATGTTTGAGCTGATGAGGCAAATGCCTTTTTATAAATCTATTTCAGCTAGAACAGCAAGGAGAACAGATATGGCTTAAGAAAGGGAGAAAAATCCTATGGAAATTATTAATACGCCAAGAACCTCTAAGACTCAACCTGCATGCAGACAGTAAAGCTCTCAGCTTTGCCATTAAAGCTAGGGCCTAAATTATTGATCTCTTGCCTCTATCAGCATAACAGTCACGTCCCAGTATCGAGATCTAAGTACACTGCAGTCCTTCTGCTGCAGCCACTGAAATAATTAGGAGAAATTCTCATTAAAGGCAAGTGAAAGGTTCAGAGACAGAGGCAGAGGAAAGGGTCTGGGAGGGTGTTTAATGTCTTCCACAGGGTCTAGAGATTACTGGGATCAAATCCCCAAGCAGTGCACACTGATGACAGTTTACCAAAGGGAGAAAGAACAAACAAAATACACGTGATGGCCCTTTCTGGTGTGTTTGCATCCGTGGGTATCTGTGTAGAGACACACGCATGCTGCAGAGAAATCAGTGCCCATGACTGTGCATGCAGACAGTCACAGGGCTGTGCATGAAGAGTCAAAGGAGGGATAGGAGAGATGAAGGGAGGGGAGAGGAGGGAAGGGAGGGGAGAGGAGGGAAGAGAAGAGAAGGAAACCGGAATGAGTGAAAAATAAGTAAAAAGAAGCAAGTCAATAATGGAAAATCCACTACAGTTTTCAACTTAATTTATTCCTTCTTTGAAAGCCCAAGGGGAGTCCAGGGATCAAGACAGGTGGGGTTCAGGCAGGCAGGCACTTTCAGATGGGCTGGCACAGACACCAGGACAACAGACACCACTGAGTGAGACACCGTCGTCTCCTAGAATCTCATTCCAAGCGGAACAGTCTCCTATTGATTTGAAGGCAGTCACTCAGCTTCTCTTGACCTCCCCCACCAATTAAAAAAAAAATCAGTCATTCACACATGTTCCCAGAATCAGCTCAGACTTATATGAAGAGAGCGAGGGACAGCCACCAGCCTTTCAAAGCTGTGCTGATGGAGAGAAGGGCTATCACAGGAGAAAGTGAAAAAGAGGCGGAGTGAGGTGAATGAACGAAGCCTGCCCGGCTCCAGACAGGCTCCAGCACATGTAGAAGAGCATGGGCACAAGTGGACATACTTGGGCACACACACACACACACACACACACACACACAAAGTTAACCCATATATAATGTCATCATGCAGTAATTTGGAAGAAAAATTCCATCTCACACAGCTAATCAGAATTGTTAGAGAAACCATTACCACAAATACTGGGAACATCTGAAATTGATTATTTTTACTTCATTTCGTTAATGAAATCCTCCAGCGACCAAAAACTAACCCTGAACAAATTTCTACATAATGAAAAGGGGGAACAAAAGAGTGAATTCTCTAACTTAAGAAAAAAAAAAAAAAGGAAAGCGAAGGAAGACAACCTTTGTACTTGACATACACACACACGTGTGTGTGTGTGTGTGTGTGTGTGTGTGTGTGTGTGTGTGTGTTGTTTTATGATTCCTGTCGGCGTGGAATAACTCAGACGAGCTGGAATCTGTCCCCACCATTTTGTGAGCGCTGAGACATTAGCATGGCCCTCACATCCCAGAAGGAGCACCACATCATTAAATGTCTTGGGCTGGTGCATAGGGAAGAGAAATGCGGGATGTCACCAGCTGATAGGAAAGAGACTTGATGTTATTTATTAGGGTACACTTACCAGAAACTGCATTTTCTCCATCTGCATTGGATACGGCAGTGCCGCCTTTGCAAAGTGCACACAGGCGGAGACAGACTGTGCCGCCAATCCCCCCACGCACTCTTCACTGTCCTCTTAATCTTAATGGCTCTAGGCCCTCGCTTACATGACACCTTGCCCTATGACTGTCTTTTCCCTTCTTGTCTTCCTTTGGCATTCCATTTTATTTTTTAATATTTTATTTATTATTTTTATTTTATGTGTACGTGTGTATTGCCTGCATGTGGGTAAGTGCATCTATGTCGTGCAATGCCCTCAGAGGACAGAAGAGGCTGTCAGATCCCCTGGGATTGGAGTTACGGACAGTTGTTTGCTGCCATGTGGGTACTTGGATTTGAACCCAGGTCTTTTGCAAGAACAGTCAGTGTTCTTAACCACTGAGCCATCTCTCCAGCCCCTTCATTTTATTTTTTTGTTTTGTTTTCTGTGCCCCAGGGCTGCGGTTCTAAATGCCCCCCATCCTTCACTCTGTCTCAGCAGTCACAATACACTGGCTTCAAATGCTCTCTTCCTGACTCCCCATCTTCTGCAGTTAGCTAGCTAGTGAGATGCCAGAACGTGGAGAAGGAAGGGCCATCTAGCAGCGCCTGGAGGTTGATTTCCCCCGAATTTGTGATTTCAGCAGTCATGTGGGGTAGAGAAGAGGGAGAACTAACATATGTATTTCTTAATGAGAATAAGGGGAAAACTGAGCTAAGACTTCCACTGGAAATGCAGAAATTTTACACCAGGGGGTTCTCATGAAGAGGGATTGTGTGTGGAAACATAATTGCTAAATGCCTGGCCCTCAGCTCCCTCCCTCTGATCTCTTCTCTGTCATCAAAGCTGTCCAGAAATTTGCTTTAAAGAGGCAAGCCTCAGGCCACCACCTCAACAAGAGATCTTTAGCTATTTTCCTGGATACCCCTGAGGATATGTTACCACAAGGGAAGAAATCAAATGTGCCTTTTCAGTTGTGGAAGCTCTTGGTCACTTGAGGGCAGAGTCTCCCTTCCTTGGGGACTTTGCCCAGGGTAGCCAAAAATGCAGGAGGAAGTACTGCATGCTGGTCATCAAATCTCCATGCTGCTAGCACCTTAGGAATTGGGTAAAGAAATGGCACAGATCAGGAGGAACTCTGATAATTTGTCATAAAAATTTCACAATTAGAAACACATATGCACCCAGCATCACAGCATCTAAATACATAAAGCAAATACTAGCACAACTGCAGGGAGAAATAGCCAGCAACACAATAATGATAGGAGACCTTGTGAAGACCCATGAAGAGCCCCCAATGGGTACATACACAACATAAGCCAGTGCTGTGCCCCGAAGTTGTCGAAGGCTGTGAACATGTATTTGGGGCTGGGTGCAGGGCAGTGAATTTCCTAAGAGTATTCGGGCTGGTTGCATAAACCCAAGAAAAGGAGTGGGATTGGGAGATAAAAAGGCAGAGAGGCAATGCACACCTGGCAGAAAATCCAACTTCTGGACAAACTACCGGAGCTGTCAGTCAGCCCATAGTTGAGACTACTTCCAGGAAGCAGAAGGTAAAGGAAGAGACTAGGATTTCTACAAAATGAGGTGCTGCCTCTCACCTGCAATACCCAGCTCTGTTAGGAAAGTCTGCCCCTCCCATGCCCTCTGAGTATTTACTAGGAGGGATCCCTCGCCCCAATCTTTCGCTCCCTACTCCAGCGGCCTCTTCCCAACCTAAAGAAAGTGGCCGAGTGTAATTATGCACCACTGGAGCTATATCAATAAGACAGACGTCTGTTGTATCATTCTCTCTCAGTAAGGCATTTCTTCTCCCCAATTGCTCATATAGAATCATAGCCTAATAGCATCCCATTAACGTAATTGCCAACACAACTAGTGTTCCGTGTCTCAGAGCCATTTACTTACTTTACCATAAAGAATACCAAAACAGCCCTAAAATCACAAAGAGGGGGAAGACGAGGGTTGGGTGATGGGGGAGGCGAGAGCAAAATTTTACCCCTTTCTATTCCCCTTGTTCCCTGGAGTGGGGGGCTCTGGGATGAAAAACACAGGAGTGCCTCTCTCATCTGCGGGAATTGTAACATAGAGCCTTCCTACCAGACTCCCAAGCAGACGTGTGCTAAAATCTAAACGGATTCTGCCAGGCGAAATGAAATTCCCATTATTTTTAATTAATCCTTAATTAAAATATATTACTCCGCAGATTCCGCAAATCTCTCTTAATATGCAAATGCGGCCCATTCAAGGATATTTACATATCATTAATTAAAACGGCACATTCTTTCAGTCTAACAAGCTGAGGGGCTGTGGCTGCTGCCACACTGGCGAGGGGAGCCCTTCCTGGCGGTGCCAAGCTCATCTGATAAAAAGATGTCAAGTGTTGGCTGTGCCTGGGGAGGGTAAGGCAAAAGCAGAGAGTGTGTAATGCTTTGACACTTTTGAGAACAAGGGCTTCAAATATTATCTTGGGGCTGTAGCCAGGAGATTTTGGCAGGGATCTGGGGGCCCCTGTTATTGACACCTATCTGAAGATCCCTCGGGGCCCAGCAGGCCTAAGTCTTGGCTGGGAAACCTTGGTGTTTCTGACTAGAGTGAACATGAGTCATGGTAGAGGTGGGCTGGGTGGAAGAAGATGCTGGCGTGGGAGAGGAGAGGATTTGTATACACTTGTCTGGATTTTGCTGTAGAACTGAAGCTTTTCTTAGCTGGGGCAAAGCCATCTCTGCAAATCATGATATAGTGAGTTTTGCTGGGGAAACTCATACAAGAATACCAATTCTCTTACCAGTTGCTTAGGTGAACAGCAAAAGATTTCCTAGAGCATGAGTCTCTTGAATGAGACTTTCTGATCTAGTTTTGCAGAATCTTGCAAAGACAGACTTGGGAATGCAAGTGAAGGGTTGACTGTTGGGAATAGGTGGATGGCAATGACCTAGTTCCTGACCAATACTTAAAGGAGAGCTCACCTAGGGAAAGCTTGTAGATGTAGACATCAACAACCCCATCTCCATAAAGTCCTACCAGTCAGGAAGAGATCTGCAAACAAGACTCTACCCACTCTGGGGTAAAGGGGGCAGTCATTTGTGTACAGCCAGGATGGCAGCTGCTGGTCTCATGGACTTCACTGTACAGACCGTCGGAGACTAGGAGAGGTAAAGGAACAAGCATGTAGGGAGTGTAAACTGTACTGACAGTAAGGCCTGTTGTCCCAAGGCTTCTGGAATCCCCACATATCTGAGAATCCCATTCAGTGACACAGGCTACAGGTAGCTGGCTAGGCTATTTCACTAGTTAAGTGACTCACTCTTGTACAAGTATTTCAGGTTGGTGCCTTAGCAAAATTACAGCTGAATGCATGTTATTGGCATTCGTGGGCATTTTTTTAATATGTGAAAGCAAGAACATTACATCTTTGAATACCAATAGCCTATTGGGCTTAGTGGTGAAACTACTTATCAAATCATGACAAGAGTCCTGTACACATGATGCCCGGAGGCTGACATACTACCCAATGCCCATAATACAAGGCTCTCCAGTCTTGACCCAAATGTCCTCTGTTTCTGTGCTTGGTTATTCTGCTAGGATCAGAGTTATTGCTCCTCCAATATTTATCCTTTTCACACTGTAAGCTTCTTTGAGGCACAGACCTTAGCTAAAATAACTGCACTGGTTTCTGCCTAGCTCACCGCCATGCAAAACATGAACTAGAACTAAGTACACACATAGCAGACCAAACAGTGATCAGTAAGAATGCAGAAAGGTTACAAGACCAAGGTTAGTGAAGAAGATGGCCTGAAAAGCCTGTGAAGCAGCATCACTATGCAAAGGAGTTTTCAAAACAATTAACTAAAGGGACTAAACCCATCCCAAGGCAGACACAATGTCAGCCCCTGTTCTTAAAGCTCATATCAGTGCTGAAGAACAAATCCAAATACAGGACAACTGGTCCTGTGGAACAACTGGTTTTATAAAATTGCTCTGCCTCAGTCTATTCATCTAGCAAAGGGAGCATGGAGGCCCTCTTTACAAGGCTCTGCAAAGACTGGGAGAAGGTGGCTAGAGAGATGGCTCAGTGGTTAAGAACACTGGTTGTTCTTGCAGAAGACCCGGATTCAAATCCCAGCACCCACATGGCAGCTAACAACTGTCTGTAACTCCAGTTCCAGGGGATCTGACAGTTTCTTCTGTCCTCCGTGGGCATTGCATGACATGGGTGCACTTACCTACATGCAGGCAATATATGCTTTTTTTAATTATCCCTTTTTGCAGAGGACATTATATTATATCTAAGAGATGCCAAAAATTCCACCCAAAAACTCCTAATTATTAACAAGTTCAGGAAAGTGGCAGGTTACAAAATTAACCTACAAAAACTTGTAGCCTTTCTATATATCAATAACAAACAATCAGAGAAAGAACACATGGAAACACTCCCCTTCACAATAGCTGCTAAAAAAAAAAAAAAAAAAAAAAAAAAAAAGACCGGGAGAACGGAGAAGGGCCACAGTGCAAGGACTCATCAGAAGGCAGGAATTATTGGGGCTGGGAAAGTGGCTCAGTCAGTAAACTGTTTGCCTCATAACCACAATAACCTGAGTCTGGATCCCCAGCACTCATGTGCAAGGCCAGGTGCACAGTAGTGTGCACTAGCAATTCCAGCACTGGGAAGGTGGAGACAGGAGCATCCCTGAGACTCTGTGTGACCAGTCTGGCAATCAGTGGGTTCCAGCTTCAGTGAGAGACCATGTCTCAAAAATTCAAATGGAGAGTGACTGAAAGATATGATATTAACCTCTAGCCTCCACATGCAAGTGTATACATGCATGTACACACATGCACACACACACGAACACACATGTACATGTGCACATGCATACAGACATGTAGATAGCAATTATTAATTATTCATTGCTATGACTTTTTTTCTTTCCGCAAATGTTAAAGCTTCTGGAGTCTCTGAAATCCCTCTGGATGGTGAAGTTCAGTGATTCTCGAGAATCCTGTCATTCCCATTCTCCCCATATTTATGTCAACTCCTCTCCTAGACCCACGTGCAGTTTTTACTGTTACTCTTTGGAACTAGTCTGAGGATATTTCCGTTTCTCAAATGACAGTAACAAAAGCCCCACAGTTCTAGGAGTTTATCAAGCTGCAGAATATTGGCTCCATCAGCCAGAATCTGTTATTGGGCTTCTTGAAGCAACTATCACTATTTCATTGTTCTTTCTCAGACTAATCTGAGACACGAACACGAGTACATTATAACAACATAAGCATTAGCTAAATACATCACCAAGTCTTTGCAACCTTAGGCATATTTATATACAAAAGCATCAAATAAGAATAATGACAATAATGGACTTTAGTCTCCAGTTAGTATTCATAACGTGGCCACTGAATGCAGAAATGAACAGAAACTCCCTTCTCTCCAGCCAGCTTAAGCAAGCTTCCAGGAAGCAGAGCTGAGATGCCACATGGCGGGTGAGAAAGCCCCAGGAGAGACCCCTAAGTGAGACATATGCCCCAAGAGGATGGCAAATGGGGATACCCTCTGGGAGGCGACGGATTCAGGGGGAATAGTGACAGTACCCAGGAGTCCCTCCCATCTCAGGTCTCCCTCACTCTGCCTGGCCCAACACATCATTCCTCCCAGAGTTGGCCAAATTGAAAATCCAATGCTGTACCTTAAATTTTATAATGGCCTTGTGCCTTTGAGACATTAGAAATTTGTTAATTTTCTACATCCCTAAGGTTAAGCCACAAAATTTAAGGTCATAGACACTTCTTTAAAGTAGGTACAGGCAGTTAAGATGGCTCCCACCAATATGATGAAGCCCAAGACCTGGACTCTAAAAGAGCAACAGTCGGATTCAGAGAACTCCATCACATGACAGCCATAATGACCAGACACAGCTCCTATGTGTGTGTGTGTGTGTGTGTGTGTGTGTGTGTGCGCACGCTTATGCATGGGTGTGCACTGGCACATGTAGAAACCAGGGGTCAACTCCAACCTCAGGTACCATCCTTCTTTTTGAGACAAGGTCCCTCACTGGCCTGGATCTAGTCAAGTAGGCTAGCCTAGGCTCACTGGCCAGCCAAGCCCCAGGAAGCCACTCATCCTTTCCTCCCCAAGAAAGGGATTACAAGCACACACTATCAGACTTAGGTTTTTTTACACTGACTCAAGCAATGAAGACAGGTCCTCTGATGGAGTTGGCTCCCCAGCCAAAAGTGTGTCTCCACATAGGGGCCTAGTCAGAGCAGAGGCAATGGAGAGGCCTCCAGAGCACAGTTGGCATTGCCAGACACAGGCTATCAAGGCTCCCAAACAGTCTATGGGATCACATTTTTTATTACTTTTTTATTTTTAGACACTATGGCCTTTAATAAAATTATATTGTTTCGTTAGTAGATTATTTTTAGTAAACTAACATTCCTGACCAGTACTACTATATGACCAACATCCAGCGTCCAAGAACTCAACTCTTTCTACTCAGAAAGAAATCTTACAACTAATATATTTACAAAATGTGGTATAGGATTCAAATTCTACCTGCCTCTTTTTGAAGATCCTATAACAGACTGCAAGGGTGGGCCAGTAGGAACCTCAGAGAAAACATGATGTATCCAGACCTGTGTCTCATGAGGGAGGGTCAGCCTGAACCCCAAATCTTCCCACTGGCTAGTTCACATGGAGACTGCTGTTGATACTACCACTGCCTGTTATCAAAAGCGGTGCAGACATCTGAACGGAAGGGCAGCCACCAATTGACAAACTCTCCCATTTACAGAGATAGACAAAGAACCCCAGAAGTCCAGACACCTAGACAAGGCGATAATGAGAGAGACTTCATCATGTGAGAGACACTTGACTCGTGTTAATCTACTCCATTTCAGACATCTGCAACCTTCTCTTGGCCACACAGCAACCTCCTCTGGCTACATACATTGTCAATAGTTGGTTCAACATACTTGACACATGCAAAGCAGTTGCTTAGTCTCAGGTAACAAAGCAGCCTTGTTACTCTGCCTGTCACACATGGAGAGTCTGTTCAAAACCAGCAGAACACTCTGACATGACTCAGCAAGTGTGGGAATTCCTACACAGAGGACCACCATCTCGAACTTTCTCAGTATTCCACCTCTTGGAAGAGTAATTAACTTAAACCACCAGATTAGTCATAGCTGCACTGTGACAAGTGGCTCAGAGTTCACCCCAGACTCACTTGGCAACTGATGCTTTACTTCAGGTGCCCACATACTTCACCATGCTTTGCTAATAGAATTATTTGCAGAGCACTGTGATGGATAGGATATCCTACCAAGAGCAATACATCGAGAAGCACTTGGAAAGGTGTTTGAGGAGCTCATAAATGTTTTAATTGCAATGACAGACAGGTGCAATCATCTCATTAAATGTAAGTATCTTTGACATAGCTTTACTTTTAAAGAACACACTGTATGTCATTGATAAGTATCTTACATCCAAGGCTTGGAACAGGTCCGCTACGGGCCAGAGCCCGGAGCATGTTGATATTGAACAGGTATCACATTAGGTCATGTGAAGGCATAGAGAGAAGAGTTCAGGAAGATACTGTCTTCTCTGACTAAATGGTAAGATAACAGAATTACTGTGGGAAGGAATGTGGGGGGCAAGGAGACAAGAGCAGAGGGAAGGAAAAAGAAGGGAGGGAGGGAGGGAAAGCATCCTGTCTCTGCAATTCCTTGGGTTGACACAGGCACAATGTTGTGGCATTTGGGAAACCATGTGAATGTTGCAAAGCTGGGCAGGACACATCTGAACAAGTTGTGCTAACAGGAGCACTGATGCATCTCTACCACACCAGGGCAAACTTCAAAACCTTTGTGATTTTGAGATATCTATACTAACACACAAAATGAAACAAAGTAAGGGAGATATTTCTAGGTCAAGAGCATGAAAAGTAATTTGTGATCAAATTTCTGGACATGAAATCTCTCCCTATCCCACTATCAAATGGGGAAAAAATACCCTGTCCACATGGACATAACAACGGAAAGATGAACTGTGTAGGACAAGGGGACAGCCAGGTCCTCAATCCTGTCTCCTAAGTGTAGTCAGAGTGAACTTTTTATAAAAGTGTCTTTATGTCAAAGATTGTATTTTTATAAAAGGTGTTTTCTTCTTTCTGCAAAGAATCAATGTCACAGGTCGGAAAGAGCGAGGAGAAAACATCCAGACAACGGATGCTCTCCACAGAGCATGTTCTTAGGTCGTGGGCATGTGCTGTCTTCACTGTTGTTTGGTTCTTCTGTTATTGCTTTCTTTTCATTCTACAAGCACCTTTACCAGTCCTGCTTGACAGCATGAAATAACAAAACTGCTGGCACTAATGAAGTGACCACACAAATATACACATCAACTAGTACCCAAAACACAATTCCCAATTTGATCAGTATGAACTTACAGTGAAATTGCTAGCAACCCCTGGGCCACACTGAAAGGACTCAGCCTCAGGGACGTGTCCTGGAGGACCTGGAGGCCTCTCTGACAGGAACCACTGGTAGCAACAGACAGGACAGCTCTCAGACAACTGGGTGCTGCTGGATTCACACACACAGATGCCCAGCACGTTGGCACCTCTTTCGTTTTTGAGCATTATGGATGCAAAGGTGGAAACATGGCAGCAAGCACCCAGTTTCCAAACAATTCACAAGCCAGTGAGAAAGAACTGGTAGAGACACAGAAAACCAGAAGATTCTCTTTCCTCCTCCTAGCAGCTTACAACCTGTGTTTACTAAGATGAGACACATGGGGGTCGACCATATGACTTAGCACATCAAGGCTCTCTCCCAATTGGCTAGTTCCTCCAAGAGGCGGGGCCTGCTGCCTAGTGCGGACTATGGTGGAGCTGCTGGGAGCCATCTTGGGACAGAAAACATGAGCCCTGGCATGGGGAACCAGTTCAAGGACAGAATGGCCGACAGTTAACGGACCTGGGGCAAGATCGCTGGCCCCTGAGGCATGAGGTAATGCTAGCAGTGACTATGGGCATGGCACAGTCTGATATGGAGGGCTCTGAGCCATTCCACCAGAGGCGTGGGACTAGGCGCTGGGTACTCATTCCTGTTACCCGCCCCCCAGAATAATAAATGCACATAAAGATATGTTATATGGTTTCTTTGATCGCACAAGAGACCCAGGGGGAATTCGGTCGACAAAGGTGCTTCCCATGAAAGTCCAGCAATCTGAATTTGAAACCTGGAACCCATGTAAAGGCCAAAGGAGAGAACCGACTCCACAAACTTGTCTGCTGACCTCCACACAAGCACTGTGGCATGTGTGTGTCCACGAATACACATTATTTATTCACACATACAATAAATAAAATTTTTAAATATAAAATTAGATAATAAGGCGCTTGGTAAAGACAAGCATAGTGTCTGTTTCCAATGCGACCAGCTGTTATATGGTGATTATTTGGTTGCCTCTGTCACAGAAAAATAGTTCAGTTCAAGGTGTGGGATGCCACAGGGGACATAGGTAACAGTGCTGAAAAGATTTTATGGAAACGCATACACAAATCTCAGAAGGAGAATTAGTTTGTTATGAACGGATTTTTGTCTTACATATTTGTAGGCACAGGCCACATCTGTATTACAGTTAGAACAGAGATGAAGTACTATGCTAAAAACACCACCACCAATGAAATCACCCCGGGCTCAGGAGAGGACTCCATAATGCGGAATCTTGAGTTACATTCTGTAATCCCAGCAGTGAGGAGGCAGACACAGGAAGATCCCTGGGGCTTACTGGCCAGCCAACCTAGCTGACCAAGAGGTCAAGGTTCAGGCAGAAAAATGTGTCTCAAAAATTAAGGTGAAAAGCAATGGAGAAAAACAGTTGGCATTGACCTCTGGCCTCTGCACACACATACACATGTATTCCACACACAGGTAAGTGCACACGTCCAGGTGTTTGTACACACAAATCATCCTGTTTGTTTGCTTTTCCAGGGTCAAGGAATAGCACTGAGTTGCTGTTACAGGAATGAAAAGCCTAAGAGCAGCACTGCTCTCTGAACCAAATGGGGAGCTACAGCAGAAAGCCTCACCACAGCCACCAAGTATGATCTCCAGACAAAACCACTTCCTTCTCCCTCTCTGGAGATTGTACAACTGACTTTGGTTTTATCTAGCAAACAGAGTAATAAGGAGCAGGCTAAAATACAAAGGAAATTTATGTATGAGCTGAGAGCCTACAGTTTGCCCCAAGAGAAGAGCCCTAAAGTGCCTCCTGGCAGATGCTTTTAAAACCCAGTATGTCCCAGCTTGTCCCAGGCAGGCAAGGTCCCCATAGGGCTAAAGTCAAAGGCAAACCAGTATTTCAGGTTTAGGCAACATTCTTTTGTATTTCAAAGCCAGGTGCAATCCTTCCCTAGTTTGCTTAAAACTGATTTTTCTAACAGAAACATTTAGGTTACCCCCACACCCCACCCTTGCCAACAGCTACCCTGAAGAAACTTCCCCTCTTTATTTCCCTCTGATAGCAGTTTCTGAGAAAAACCTTTATTCTCACCTAACCTCTTCCGCCACTAAAGGGTTTTTTTGGGTTGCAAACAATCCAGTGGACTCTGGCTCACCTACCCAGGAAAGGAATTTATGGGACAGATAGGCCAAGCCTCCAGAGTCAACAGGAAGCTAGAGAACCATGCTCAGGAAAATTAGCACAGGCAGCCAGTACACAGCCAAGGTGCTACGGCAGGAAGTCTGTCAGGAGACAGTCATGCCCCAGCTCTGGATCAGCCACCACTGGCACTCATCCCACTGCCACCTCCAGAGCATCTGAAGCCAGCTGGTCTCTCTGATTTTCCTTCAAAATTCAAGACTGGGCACATGTTCCCAATTGGCCAAGTGCTAAGGGTTCATCCAAGCTGCTGGGAAAGAGGGGAGGTGGCCAATAATACATGCTGATCAGTGCTCTTCTCAATACAGGATCTCCTCACAGGGCAGGAGGGTGCTCATCCCACCCTTCTCTGCTTTCATGTTGCAAATCTCAACTTACCTTTGCTCACTCAAGTATCCCTTTTGAATCGGTGAATTGTGTGTGTGTGCGTGTGTGTGTGTGTGTGTGTGTGTGTGTGTGCACATGCACATATGGAAGCCAGAAATGGATGTCAGGTGTCTTGTTTATTACTCTCTGCCTTATTTTTGGTACAGGTTTCTCAGTGAAACTGGGGCTCACTCCAGGCTCCTCCTGTTTCCGTCTCCCCAGTGTTAGGCTTACAGGTATGTTCCACAGTGTTTGCCTTAACACCCTGCTTTTTAAAATAGGTACAGGGGATTTGAACTCGGTCTTCACGGTTGCATAGCAAACCCACTACCCACTGAGCCATCATCTCCCTTCACTGATGCAAGGGACGGGACACATGTGCTATACAGTTCTTCTCCTTGGAGAACTTAGGTATCAATAAAAAAGAGAGAATTCCCAATGAGGAGGTGGCGTAGAAATGGGTCCTCCATGTATGAATGAAGAGGACTTGGGTCTCCTCAGTGGACAGGAAGATGGGATTCTTAAGGACATTCCATTCCACCTCCTGAGATGCATGATATGATTTTCTGAAGCTTTAAGCAGTAAACTCAACTATTCCAGGACAGAAATCCTTCCTATTCCCTATCTTATTCATTGAAGGGAAATGGGGTAGGGGGAAAAAATCAGCTCTTCCTGTCTACCAGTAACTACACAGTTGATATGTATGACTTCACCGAGCCTCCTAGCACTCTTGGGGAAATGAGGCAAGGAAGTAAGGACTCCTCTGAAAAGCACAAAATCTGAGATTGAATCCTGGCTTTGCTTCTTAACAGCTATGTGCCCTGAGGCAGGTTGCTGAACCTCTCTGTCCTTTATGTTCTTGGCTATAAAGTCAAGGCAGTAAGGGAGCCTGTGCTGAATAATAAAACAGTATGAACTGATCATAACAATGTCTGACATACACAGGCTCAATAAATACTGAGTAGGCAGAGCCCCATTTTACAGAACTATAATCTGAGGTTTGGAGAGGACACATATCCTGTCCAGAGCTAGGATGCCAAACCTGGGCTTGACTTTAAAACCCAATGTTATCTGCAAGGTGCTGGACTGTGTATGTAACTTACACATTGTCATACATGTACTCAGGACCTGAGGTTGCTTCCCAGAATAAAATATATAGGTAGGGGCTGGAGTGATGGCTCAGTGGTTAAGGGCACAGGCTTCTCTTACAGAGGACCTGGGTTTGGTTTCCAGCACCTACATGGCAGCTAACAAACGTCCATAACTCCAGTTCCAGGGAATCCAATGCCCTTTTCTGACCTCCATGGGCACCGCATGACATGGGTGTACTTATATACACTCAGGCAATACACTCATACACATAATATAAAAAGTATTTTTTTTTAATTTTGAAACTATACAAAGCTTTGCAGAGTAAGAGATCTTCTAGCACTTCATCTTTAGTGTCCATCTGCATTTACTTTGGCACTGTCAGAAACCCCTGCAGATGATAAGCAGTTTTCAATTATCAGTGTCCACACCCAGCTGATGAGAACTCCCAGCAATGTGATGGTAGGCTTTCTTGTTCCAGGGTTTAGAGCAGCTTTTACAAATAAGCTAAATAGTGTTAGAATGGTCTGTTTCTAAGACTGATTAGGGCATTTCTCCTACAGGTTTTTTTTTTTCTCCTCTCTTTTTCTTTTCTGTTTCCTATTTATGTCATAACTACAGTGTCTGAATGCCATCCTGAACTCAAAAATTGTCCAGTCTTTGAATTCTGGGTTTCCCCATGTCACCCACCTGTTCCCATCACTCCTCCCATCTACCCCCAAATCCATCTGACAGTGGGACAAATGCCCCCATGACACCCAAGCTGCTGGGATGTGCCTCTCCAGAGGTGTCTTAGCAGGAGGCCATCCTAAAAGCCACAGGGATGACAGGATGGCAGGCCACGCAGTGGCAGAGGCACCAGGAGGTTGTCCGCTCTGGGATGATCTGTCCATCACCTCTTCTCCCCACACAGCATGCACAGTGCAGAGGCTTACTCCAGCGGGTCATAAAGCCACAAAACTCAGAAGAAATGAAGGACAAGATAGCAACTCCAACACAGGGAGGAGACGAGCATTTCTTCCTTTGACCATCCTATCAAAGTAAAGGCTGGCATGAGGAACTCTTTCCCTTTTTTATTTGAACAACATAAATCAAATAATACTGATCAAGAAGATGGCATGTAAAAAATACCCAACAGCTGTTCTGCGTGTCAGCCCCAACCAACTTGTTATTTGCATCTTGTATGAATTTTGAGTCTTGTTTCTTCTTTCTCATGAAATATGCTCTGATTGTCAGATGATTGGTTCATTCTAATATTGGAGTAAATATTGCTTAGCACATTGCATAAGCTGTTACTGTTAGCCTGATTTCATAGCTTCGATTAATCTAGTTTTAACGCATCATGATAATACAAGGTTTGGCTTACTGTATTATTATTGACTACTGTTGAGAGAAATACCTCCCAATTACATGACAGACAGCAGATGTCCCCACCTTCTGAACAGATACCAATGCATGCTGCATCTCCTCAATCCTGAAATGTTTCACTATAGCAGGTGGAACCATCCTACTCGTGGAAATAATTGCTCCACTATGATGCCCTTCAGATGCAACATATTTTGGAAGCTTGCCTCTTGGAGTCAGTGGCTTTGCCAAGTGGCTTCACAATCATCTCTACCTATGCTCTGTGATTTTTCCACTCTTTGAAAAAACAGTGCCAGTATACACCATTGTTATAGTGTTTCATCAGGATTATGTCCTCCTTGGCATTAGAATATGTCGTCTTAATATTATTGCTTTAGTCAAATACTTCAATAAGATTTTAATTTAATTTAATTTAATTTTAACACAAGTTTGCTATCATGCATGATATAATCCATAGTTCAATCATTCATAAACTCATACCCCTGTTACTACTAGTTGGTGAAAAAATCTTGTTTATGCTCAATATGGTAATATATATACAACATGCAAGAATAACAATATATCACATTGTTAATATATAACATTAGCAGCAGCAGCAGAACTGATCTCTACCAGTCTCACACAAATAGTCCTATTCCAGGATTTATCATATATTGTAGCATTTATCATATATTATCATTTATTGCCCTTTTTACTTATCTGCTAATTTTTACTTACTTTTTTTTACTTATCTGTTACTTTATCTGTTTAAGTGTCTCCCCTCCCTCTTCATTTCCTCTGTGTCCATCACTCAATCTTAAATTGACACAACAAATCATCCAGTGACATCAAAGGGCATGTCATATTTCAGCCAAGTTCCAGAGAGCGTTTTCCTCATACTTTGTCCGGAAAGAAGGAAATAGGTATGTTGTGACCCTATACAGTCTTGGGAGCCTACTTATTGTTGTATGTGTGTGAGAACGGTATGCATGTCACTTCTGTGTGTGGTGTCTACGCACATGTGTATGTAGTCGCCAATGCCTGTGCACACAGTGCTTGTATGCGTTTACAGACATCAACTGTCTGGTTCTATCACACCCCATCTCACTCCCTTAAGACAGGGTTTCTTTTCTGAGCCTGGAGCTATGCTGGCAGCCAATGTACCCTAGCAATCTTCTTGTTTGAGCCTTGCACAGTGCACCCACAGGGCCAGATCCAGCTTTTTACATGGATGCTGGGATTTGAACTCACATCATCATGCTTGTGCAACAAGTGCCCTTATCCACTGAGCCATGTCTCCAGCTCCCACCTTCTTACTCTTGAAATGCTATGAAGCAGCACTTTTGTCATTCGGTTTCAAGGAAGGGAATGTTAGCAGAGTGTTGATCAAGGCTAACCTGAGTGAGATAACTTCTATTATTTTAATTTTCTGACTCTGTAAAACATGGATTAAATTCATTAGGAGGACACCAATTCTAACAGGCAAACACAAGACAAAAAATGCTTGAAAGGTATACTAAGCATTTTCCTTCAGAATTATGGCTTACCTAAAAAAGTGGTCCCCGGCCTTTTTTTTTTTTTTTTTTTGGTAGCATGTTTTGGCCTTGAGTAGCTATGCCAATAGACTAATAGACTTCAACAGTGATCCATAAAATTAAACAGCCAAATTTCCGGTCAATTAATCAGATAAAGAGGAAGTCTTATTTTGATTCTCTTAAAAAGATACCATTTCTGGGGCTTAAGAGATGGCTATGGCTCAGCAGTTAAGAGCACTGGCTGCTCTTGTAGAGGACATGGGTTCATTTCTCAGCACCCATATGGTGCTCCCATTCTGATGTCCTCTTCTGGCCTCTGTGGGCATTGCATGCATGAATACGCTTAACATGCAAACAAAATGCTCATAATATAAAATAAAAAAAACATTTTGAAAAGATACCATTTGTAATACTCTTAGGTATATACTGGGACAATTTCATTCTCCACCTGAAGTTGATGGCTAATTATTTGTACATGGTCCCCAACACTGTAACTACATTCCTTCATGTTCCAGTATCTGCTGACTCTAAGGAGCGCCCCAGCCTCGTGCATCGTATAAAATCTTCATCAAGCCCTCATATCATATTTTATTATAATAATTATGATAGTTTTTATAGAACCAACATATCTATGTCATGTAAAATCAAATGCACTAGTACTTTGGGCAACTACATGCACCCCTGTATATAATTATTCACAAATCTAAGGTCCAAGCAAAGAAAACAGAAGCAGGTGACCACCGTCCAGGAGGAAGGCAACAACAGCTCCTGACAAGCAAACACAGCACAATATGCTAGGCCAATCTCAAGAAGAAAAACCAACTGATCATTATCATAAATATTCGTATTTTCTTGATTAAGCTAATGGAAGAAGAGCAAAGAATCTCATTCTTGGGAAATTAAGAATGGTCAACAGGCATATATCTCATCAGTACCTACTGATGCAACATGCGACCTCTCCACTCCCCAAGACAGACCATATTCCCACAGCATATGCCCTACAGGAGATAGCCTGAATTAAGGAATAACACCTTTGGCTAATTTTCATAAAATTAGTTTCTTCCCCAGTTATCCTATCAAGAGTGACATCTGTAACCAATGCAGGCCATGCCACAGGCTATTTCCCATCATCCTGAGATTCCCTCTGTGATAATTCCTCTCACACATCATTTCCCAACTGTGAGCCTGAGAACAAGGGTTGGCTTATTTGCTTCTTATATCTAATTCAATAACATTGCCAAATGAAGAACTATGCACTAAGATTTGGTTAACTACTTTGATTCTTCCATTGACAGAACATAACTGAGTCCTTGTTACACAGGCCCTCAAATACTACATAGCTGAGTTTCTTCAAAAACATCATGCCTGTGGAGTAAAGAAGAAAATAGCACTATTGATGTAGTCTCCAAATCTCTACTCTAGACCCCCTAGGAAATACAATACTATGAAAAATCTGAAGACAGAATTTATATTCAGACATGTCTCAGTCTCTGTCTTTTCAATCCCTCTTGATCCTGTTCCACTTTACTGTGATCATCAGTGGATTAAATGAAAAACAAACAAAAGGCTACCAGTATGCAGATATAGTGTGTTTAAAACCAACAAAAGTCCAAAAGCTCTTGTTTTGTCATGTCAACCCTAACCAGAGTACCAAAGACTAGATCGCTCTTCTGTCAATACAAATGGGAACACTCAGGGACCCTGGAAATACACACACACACACACACACACACACACACACACACACATACACACACCCCGGGACCCTGGAAATACACACACACACACATACACACACACACATACACACACCCTGGGACCCTGGAAATACACACACACACACACACACACACACACACACCCCGGGACCCTGGAAATACACACACACACACACACACACACACACACACACAAACACACCTTACCCTCTTCATTTAGGTTAATGGACTAGATTATCAATCAGGGAACTTGGATTTTCTTGCCATTCTAAGTGCCAAAGAATCTTACTGGAGTGACAGTGTTTCAGATTATCTCTGTCTGAAAAATGGGGATCTCCCTAAACCGAGATCATTGTAATTATACTAATTTTGCCAGAAATTTCTATGCCCCTGAATTCTACTATTTGGAAAGGAAATGGTGTAAATGTCTCACAAATAAATTATATTTTAATCCTAAGAAGGATAAGCATAATTAAAAAATCAAATAATCATGAAATTTGCAGGGTTTATACTAAGTTCAATATCGTATAACTGTATTAATTCAACTGTGAACCTAAAAACTTATAGCCACTTTTGAAAAAGATGTATCCTTGCTCTGGAAATTGTTTCTGAATATGTTAAAGCTGTAATGAAATGCTTCTAATCATGTGGTTATTAAATAAAAATAAATAAATTTTAAAAATCAAATAACAAAATTCTCAATAATGGAAACACTGCTTCAGTCTCACAAATAACAAAGGAAAATAGCTATGGAATGAACTTTAAACAAAGAGAAAACTGTCCCAGACTAGTCACAGTATTAATTTGTGGGCTGGATTCAAGAGCTGTGTCAGAAAGCACTGTTTATCCTGCACCTGACCTAGCCTATCCCTCCTGCCTGGCAGCACAGCCCTGCCACTGAATCCCTTGGAGCCAGGCTGAGTTGACACCCAGTCATTCCAAAACTACTGTTTTGAAAATCAATGTCTCTTTGGTTGTTTTGGTTTGGTTTTCTTGTTTGTTTGTTTGTTTGTTTGTTTTAGACAGGGTCTCCTTGCAGCCCCAGCTAGCCTGGAACTCGCTATGTAGACCAGGTTGGCCTTAAACTCACAGAGATCCACCTGCCTCTGGGATTAAACGTGTGCATCATCACACCTAGCTGAAAAATCTGTGTCTTAAATACCAAGTTATTATAAGAAAATATTTTTCTTAAACGAATTATAAATGAGATTGGGTAAGCAATTCTTGTTACTTTCACATAACAGAATATCTATTTGACCATAAAAAAAGAACAAAACTATCAATATAGCAATAACAGATAATTATCAAGAAACAGTATAATCTAAAAAACAAAGAATATAAACTTCACATTATGGTCTGAATGTAAAATGCATGCTACAGGTTCATGTGTTTGAACCCTTGGTCTCCAGCTGCTGGGCTATTTGTGGACGTCATGGAGAACCTTTTGCAGATGGATTTAGTTGGAGGAAGTAGGTGGCTGAGGGTGAGCCTTGAGTTACGGTTCAATCATCCTTCAGGGGCCCAGTCTCGCTACATCTCCATCTGCAAAGAAGTGGACAAGAGGCCTCATGCACCAGCTGCCAGAGCTGCGAGCTGCCTCTCCGGCCATTTCTCGCCAGCCATGGCACAGAGCAAACTCTTTCTTCCTTAATTGATTCTGGTCAGGCATTGGTCACAGACACAAGAAAAGTAACTAATACATAACTCCATTCATAGAATGCTTAAATTGGCAAACTAATATGATTATAAAAAGTAGAGTTGTAGTTTTGTGTAACATATATACATATTATATATGTATATAAACAATAGTTTATATTATATATGTATATTTATATTATATATGGGAGATGTGGGCTGTTAATTGAAGTAGAAAAGGCCAAAGGATAATTTTTTAGGGTGGGGAAAAGTTCTGCATCTTAACTACTGTTGGTTACATGGTACATGGGTGTATTCATTTGGGGGGGGGGTCAAGCTGTGCACTTCAGATCTACTCATTTTACTACGTATAAATTACTTGCATTTTAAAAAACCCATAAGCTTATTGAATATCAACATCTTCCCACCTCCTAAAATCTAGGGTCTAGCAGTATGAGGTAAAGTCAAGTCATCCAATTCCGGAAGCAGTGGATCTGAGTGCCGTCCTATTCTCTCAGCTTCTGGCTCTGTCTTCCTCATTTTCCCTGCCTGTAAAATGGGAAAACTCTACTCATCGCCATCTCAAATAAAATGTTCCACAGATAAATGCCAATGGCATATATATATATATATATATATATACAAATGCTCTGTAGGCAGCATAATATAAAGAAATGGGGTAAATCATTATTTCACAAGTCGGGGAGTTGTGAAGAGCACACCCTACTGGGACAATTTAACTTCCTGTGATGATTTCCTCTTTCTGTCATTTCGAAACACAGATTTCTGCAGCAGGTCAGAGCCACAAAACCTGGAGTTCTCAGTGCCGCCACTTTGCCTTTACGCATGCGCACAGGCACACTTGCGCTTTCCTTACGTGATAACTGCTCTTCCTGGCTTCGCAAGGCGCCCAATCTGCGTAAAGCATGAAAATAAATCAAGCAGGCAAGGAGAAAACGGTGACCTAGCCCAGGCAAGGCCAAGGCACCCCGAGTCATTAGGTCCTGCACAGAGTCCTGGGTGTCAATTTGATGAAAGTAAATTTGCCTTCAGGAAGTCACCCGTTTGGCGGGGGGGTGTTCCTCTCCGTCCAGCTCCCCTTATCTCCCCTCTAGCTTCCTTCCACTGTAGGGAAGGTTGTTCTGTGTTCTCGGTGCCTCTCTCTTCCCCTGCTCTGGCTTTCTCTCCCACACTTTCTCTTTCTCTCTAGGCTGGGTTTAATTTGACACCTTGAGCTTTGGTAACAAGGTGGGGAGCAGAGCAGCCACAGCGGAATTCATTAGGCTCAACACTGCAGGGCCCGCTCTCTGTGCGTTAATGACATCGGAGGGTAGGGAAACGAGACAGCCACCACGCGAGATGAAATAAACATGAGGACTGTCAGCAGTGACAGCCTAAGCAAAGGGGACAAAATGAGCCAGGTAGAGACCTTTCCCCGTCCGCACAATGCAAACCGACAGCTTGCAAAGCCTCCCCTCCCCACAATCTTCACCCCCCACTTTCCCTAAAGCTGAGGAGTGAGTAGGGAATGGGGGGTGGGGGTTGGGGGTGGCAGGGTGTTCTGGAGAGACAGAAGTGTGAATGTGAAAGAAGGAAAGAAAATACAATTAAATTATCATTGTTTTAACATGAAATTTTCGTTTATCAGTTTAACGTTGGTAAAAACTAAATTCATCCCTTACCTTCACAGGCAAGAGATACACGGAGGCTTGGCTAGGGGGGTGACATGCCTAGGGCTAGTGATGCTTGGAAGGGGTCTTTCCTCCCCTCCTCCCTTCGGATGCTCTCCTGGCTGATTTTTTAAATTTTCTGAGCAGCATCCTTTCCCCTACCTTCCAACACTCTAACTCCATCCCTCCATGAAACTGAAGGGAATTCTGGAAGGGGAAAAAAGGAGAATGAACACAGGCGACGGAAGAACAGAAACAGTCCACTTGTATTTGTTCATATATATACATATATAATGTTTTTGTGGAGATGGGGTGGAAGGGGAGGAGGCTGAGGATAAAAATTCAAGCACATGTACTAGACCACAGGGCAGCAAGAATACTATCCCACTCAGCAAGGTCTCAGGATGTACACTGAGAGGAGGATGGGCCTGGATTCAGTGACCAGTTGTCAAGAGACCAAGACAGGTTGTGCTGCAGGTAATCTGGCAAGAAGGCCACGGTGACTGCCCTGGCTTCTTCCTCACACAGCACAGAGGGAATGAACTGGCTTTCTCCAAACTAAATCACAGCTGCCTTCCCTTCCAACAAAACAGTCCTCTATATGTAAGATCCAAGAAAAAGCCACCTTTCCCTCCACTTATTAAGTGAGGCCGGCAGCTCCCACACCCAGCAAAGCGCTCCCTTCATGCACTTGGCCATGGTCATGTAATGATGCTGTGTTTCCTCTAATTAGGTCTGCAGGTCTACACAGCCAGAGGTGAGAGCTTCCTCTAGGCCCCTTCCCAGAAGCTTGACTCTCAAATTTTCTCTCAGAAAGGACCTGAGCAAAGCCAGACACTAGATTTAAAACAGAAGTTATAATTCGCTTTGGCCATGGATTCCCCAGGAAAGAACCCCGGAGGCTGGCAACAGGATTAAGAAGGAGAGGGGAACCATTCTAATTTTATGAATGAGCATTACAAGGAATTCATAAGGGAAAGAATGTGGAGTCTGGGTGAAGGTAGGAATTCAAACCTAGAACAGACCTAGCAGGGTCATTCTGATCTGCAGATGGATTAGTGTCTCCTGCCAGGGGTCCAAAAGAAACCATATTGAAGTTGGCAACAAGGTCTGCCACAAGGGATGAGGGAAGCAGAGAGCAGCTGATGGGGGAGTACTTTAGGAACAACCAAGTGCAATGGTTCCAAGCCACAGACATAAACACCGATAGAAGAAAGCTGTCCATTTAATACTGATAGTCCAGAAGACGGTCAGTATCAGTCTGGGGATTGTGCTGATTTTGTCAAAATCCTAACCTTAAAGCCCAGTTCTGTCCACTTCTTTCTCTAGAAAAGATCAAAACACATGAATTAGCACCCCATCCTAAGCACTGAACTCTCAGCAAGAAAGCCATCTATTAACAAGTGTCTTAGAAGTATTCTAAGACATGCACAAGACTGTCTTTTAAGCTCAAAACTATGATTGTATTACACTTTGCTTAAGGAAAGATATACACACATAGTTCACTTGTTCAGGAAAGCAGGAGGTAAAGTGACCAAGAATGCAGCTGAGTGAGAGGACTGAATTAGATTTGAAGGCCAGTGATAGCACAGTCTAGCACATTCTAGTATGTTCTGGCACCACCTGAAGATGAGTCCAGGAGCCTCTCTTTTAAAAAGAGTCAGAGAGCTTACTTAGGTCCTATCAAAGACCCCAAAGACATGGCAGTTAGTTCCACAAAAGTAAAGTTGCTCAATCTCTTCACATTCAACTGTCCCACAATTTTATTTCTTTTGACCCAGGTCTAGTCACATTTGCCCTGAGGCTTGCTCCCTCTCTAAAGTAAGCGCTATAGAAGTAGCTTTCTTTTTTCATCATTCTCAACTATCTGAAAGAAAAAAGCCAAAGGCTTTCCAGTCCAGAGAGGGTGCTGACAAGGCCCCCGTCTTCCTGAGAGCCAGAGAGTAGGAAGAGGAAAGGAATATCAGAGGGAGATAACCAAGTTCTATCCCTTCTCCATGATTTATAAGTCCAGAGACCTCCCCAAACCATCTGCCTCTCCAGGGTTCAGTTTCCCCCTCCTTAAACAGGAGAGGAAATGCTAACTTTTGCTCTGTGAAGTGTGCCATCTCTAGAACATGCCTTGCATGAGATCAATACTCTAATGAGAGCCAGGTAGGGAGGAGGTAGCCACGGCCTGCTATAATTCTTCTGAAGCCCCGAGGAGTTCCAATATGTGAAAAATGAGCAACCCAAGCCAAATGGACTACACGTACTATAAGAATAACCTCTGGCCTGATCATCTCAGAGCTCAGTTTTGAATTCCTCCTTACCACTGTTCATCAAGAACAGCCCTTACAAGCCCACCTCTACACTCTTTCACTGGACATTTTCAACCGAGTCTCCTCCCATCGCCCTCCCTGAGTCCCCAGAACAATATTTTACCACCCTGGTTCTTAATACAACAAGTCGACCTGCTCTGAGAAAATATGGACACTCAGCACCTGCCCCCCAGAGGTTCTGATTGCATTTTCCAAGATAAAGCCCAAGCGTAGGTGGTATTTTGTAAAAGTTCCCCAGGTGATTTTAATGTGTAGTGAGGGTTGAAAAGCACTCTGTACCAAATATACTTGTTATGGAAAGGTTTATGCTTAACATTTAAAAAAAAACATTTTTATTGCCATTTCTACTGCCTTAACAACTTGGCAGGAGGGCTAGGTACACTCACCTAAAAAGGAAAGTTTCGAAGCCTCCCTAGAATAACATACCTGGGAGGGGCTTGGCAAGTCACCAGGTCACCTCCAGTGTACAGAGGAGGTTAAAAAGGAAAACCCACAGAACATCTTACTGGCAGGGCTGGATTCCTGGCACAGAGCCTCAGGTCTTCGTGCCCTGTCTCTTTTGGCTGAAGGATTAGCTATGTGATCTGGGGATCACACCCTTCTCTCTGCTTATCCCCTTATTCTTACCTTTCCAGTGTTCCTCCATCCTCTGCAGTTGTTCTCAGTTGCTGGTGCTAAATGTTATCTGTTTGGAGTTTTCTAGAGTACCCTGAGCTTTGAGAGAAAAGGTACCATGAAAATCTTAATAAACATAATTCATACTAGATACTGGTCTATTCTGCACCACTGGGTTTCAAACATTTCTTAAAAGCAGACTCTTACCTATAAAGCCAAACAAATAAAAGCCATGGAACACAAAAGTAGGGGGTGAAGTCAGGGTGGTGGGAGGCCAGAGCCTCTGAAGGAGGAACACCTCACTGCTAGGAAGACAGAACTGTGCACCTCCGCACCTGTCCTAGGGCCCAGTGGGTCATGTGTGGAAAACAACTGCCCTGCAGAGCATACATAATGGAGGTGCTGAGCTCTGCAGGGGGAACCCCGGTGGGTACAAGGGCATTACACTGACCACCCTCAGCTCCTGGAAGGGTGAAGTGTAAAGAAGACATCTCTAGAGAAAAGAGCAGGTAGTAAAATTGGCTGGTGAGAAAAATAAACAAGGCAGCAGTTGGACCTGCTCAAGTTACTCAATCCTCAAATGGGATTTAGGTCCCCTAAACATTCAAAAGGTAGCTGTCAAGCTGAACTAGACATGTGGTTCATGACTATAATCCCAGTATTTGGGAGGCTAAGGGTAGGAGGATCTCTGTGAGTTCAAGTCCAGCCTGCATTGCATAGTGAGGTCTAGGTAAACCTGGGCTACAGAAGAAATGAAGTATTGGGTCAAAACAAACAACAAATGAAACAAACTTGTTTGGTAAGCTGGGAAATAGTTCTAATCAATGTGCATGAATGGGTAATTGTTTCTTATCTCTCCTGAAGACAGAGGCCCCAAGTCCTTTTCCTTTCAGAAGCAAGGAATGATGGAGAACAGTGAGAAGCAGGAGGCCATTTTGGCCATATTTCCTACTTAGAAGCATCCACAGGTCTTGGCAGCCAAAAGTAGTGGCTGTGAACCTTACATAAGAAACCCTAAAAGGCTCCAGTCCACTCTGTATGCTAAGTGACTGACAGTGGTAGACTTTCCTAGTTAACCAAACTATTTATGGAAAAACTACTGATCAGGTAGGCAAATTTACCAAAAGCACAAGATTCTTTTTGTTTAAACAGTGTTTCACTATGCAGCCCTGACTGGCCTGGAACTTTCTATGTAGACCAGGCTGGTCTCAAATTCACAGAGATCCACCCCCTTTGCCACCCAAGTACCTGGATAAAAGGTGTGCATCACCAGACCAGACTTATTATTTTTAATTATGTGTATGTGTGTCCATGTGTCTGTGTGCGAGTGTGTGGGGGTATGTGCATGTGTGTGTGTGTGTGTGTGTGTGTGTGTGTGTGTGTGAATGTCCAGAGTCCAGATGCATTGGATCTCCCTGGAGCTGGAGTTACAGGCAGTTGTGAGCCACATGACATGGGTGTTAGGAACTGAACTCATGTCCTCATGGTCCTCTGCAAGAACAGTACTTGCTCTTAACTGATGAGCCATCTCTCTGGCCATCAGAATGATTCTTTTAAATGATAATATAGATGAGGGGAGAATTATGACAAGGTTTTTTTGTTTGCTTGTTTCTAGTCCTTTAACCATCACATTGCTCCAGGATCATCAGTCTCTCCTTCCTCTATCTGCTTGGGAGGGAGGGAGGGACGGA
>NW_008351346.1:1705715-1715310 GCF_000622305.1 Nannospalax galili | reverse complement strand
AGGAAGGAAGGAAGGAAGGAAGGAAGGAAGGGAGGGAGGGAGGGAGGGAGGGAGGGAGGAAGGAAAGAGAGAAGGAGAGAAGGAAAGAAGGAAAGAAGGAAGGGAGGGAATCTGGCTTGCTGCAAAGACTAGATCCAAACATTTAAAGGCCATTGAAAAAGAAGGCACACATAAAACTAAAACCCCTTTGGATTCACATTTTGAGTTACTTGTCAAAGCACTTTCATTTGGTCCTTGTGACATTTCCACAGGGAGGAAGTCACAGTCCCCATTCACAGAGGCGATCCTGGAGACTAAGGAAGAAGCTGCAGCTAGCCCAAGGCCTGCAGTCTGCATGTCAGGGATCCTGGAGCCAGGCCCTGTGCTTCCAAATCAATATTCTTCTCACCACAAAACTCCTACCTCCCTCCAGGTTCAGTGTCCAGGATTACCCTAAGCAGAAAAAAGCAAACATCACACCAAAACTTTAATTCAAGTGGGTTGAATCCCAGCAGCATTGTAAATTCCCCCCACCCCCCAGTATAATCACGCCACCCCTTCCAGTTTCCCTGTGGGCAAATCTGCACATTAATGGGAGTGAGTGTGTGTGTGTGTGTGTGTGTGTGTGTGTGTGTGTGTGTGTGCATGTGTGTGTGTGTATATAAGAATAATGGGCCATAAACTGTGTTAAAGGGCCACTGACTTTGTCCTTAATATTCCATCCCAAGTCCTTCTGCCATGGCTTTTCTCTCACCTCCTTTGCACCAAAGTCTTTTTGACCCCCTCCCCCAATACTCCTGAGCCCTAGCCCCCAGCCCCCCTTTCCTCCCCAAGCCTTAAAATCAAACCGCCACAGAGTTTGTTCGGATTCCCTATTCATCAAGGAAATGAATTCCATATGCATAATTCATTTCTTTTGTGAACTTTTTTTTCCCTGCAGGGAGCTAATGCTCCCTGGCGCATTGGGAACAGAGCTAGTGACAGAAGGCCCAGAGAGCAAGGGCACAGAAATACCTTCCCCATGTAGCCCAGGCAGACCAGGGCCAAAGGTTAGGTCTGGGCCTCTGCTGGCTGACACCTCAGGCTTCACCATTCTATCTCACCCAAACGAGGGGCATCCTGCTCTGCTTATTAAGGGACAATAGGCTTCATCCTTAAGGGAGCTCAGAAGCCTGGCAGGGATGGAAGCCTCATTTCCAAACCCCCGGCTGCCTCATGAGTAGAAAGAAATCAATGGAGTCCTCCTGCTCCTTCATGATTCTGCTCATATTCAAAACCCAAAAACTAAACAAAGATCTCCACCATGCCCAAGGCACCATGTTTAACAGCTGTTGCATTTGGAGAAAAAGCAGTCCCTAGTCCAAAGTCAGATTTGAAAAACAGCTTTATTAAGAGAAAGATTTACTGTACATGAACTCCAAGACTACAAAGTACAGGAGGGGCCCGGATTGATCTCACTGGCTGATGCCACCATTTGGCAAGATACACTGACCCACACAGCATCCTCCCCAGGCCTGGCCGTCGTCAGTGATTAACTCTTTAATAACAGTCTGGAGACCGACAAGTGCAGGCCTGCTTCAGAAATGGCTCACAGACTCTAAGGCCAGTACAGCATTTTATCTGGCACATTTACCAGTTTCTCTCTGGCAAATTCTATGACTCAGCATTTCATTTTAACATTTTTTTTATCCATCTCATTTTCTCATTTTAGCTTCCACCTTTCTCTTTCACAAGGCAATAAATAAAAAATAATAAATAAATAATAAATAAACAAATAAATAAATAAATAAGAACCAGCTGGCAAACATTTTAGAGTTGGGAATGCGTATGTATGATTTGCTTAAAGAGGCACCTAGATTGCATTGGTCTCAATATTCCATCCCAGATTTCAGGGTCTGCATCTTGAAAAATATGCCTAAAAGACATTTTCTAGGATCACCCGCTTTGGCCATACAGCTCCTAATGCGGCTGATCTGAAGATGCTATCAAATAACTAAGGATGAAATTCCATTTGCTCTTTACCTTTTTCTCAGGGTGGTCAGATACAACCTAGATAGGATGAAGTAAATGTACCAGGAGGAAACAAAAGTATATCTGCCAATAAATTTAAAGGGATAGACATTTTATTGTGATTCCTGTAAGATTAACTTAAGAGAGACAAATGAAATACCCAATGACTGTAATGTGTGAAAACCAGATATCAGCTGACCACTTTTCTTTAACTATCCAATAGAAGCACTTCAAATGTGGGCACTCTATATAGAAGTAACAGATGGCAGTTGGGGATCTAGAAAGAGGAGACTGCCTGACCCCAGAGAGCTTACTGACAGAAAAATTACAAGAGGAATACTGAGATTTATGTTAAAATAAGCCGAGCAACACATATATGTCAAGTCATTTCCACAAATCACTGGTAGATTCTTGCTACCTGCTACATGAGAGCCCTCCGATCATGATGGTTCTGTCAAGATCAGGGCTTAGGTGTCTGATGGACATGGTTGAACGCCAACCATGCCACTTGTTGGCTATATGACTATGGATATGAATTTAACTTCTCAAAGCCCATCTGTAAATTATATGTTATAATGTCACTTCTTCATTGGGATATGGGGCTTTAAGTACACAAAATAAATTGATAGTATGCTCAGCACATATTAAGTACTTAACAGGTTGTAGTTTTAAAAACACAAACAACTATTAGCTCATGTATCCTTTGGAAACAAACTGAGCAATGCAAACTGACATGGTGACAGATAACTTGATTCCACACAAGCTTGGAGGTCATGGGCTGGAATTTATAAACAAAAATTCTTGCCCATGTGCAGTATGCCATATCCCTGCTTCTCCAATGGGCTGGCTAGAAAATGTGTCAAAGAGAATTAAGGAAGCAAGTCCTTTCACCAATAGCCAGCTGTTCTTTCCATTCTGGAGTGTGTCTATGAATCTTGAGCTTTCTGTCTGCAAGAGAGAAGCCAACTTAAATTCTTTCTTCTTCCATAATACTACGTCAGCGTGACACTTGTTCCTCCACTAAATCTGGACAGTAAGTAGCATCACCCTGTCACGGGGGTGCAGAGAGTGCCTGCAACGCCCCATTTCACTGCTCTGTGTTCCTATCTTCAGGATTCATTAGCATATTTCAGCGGTGCCTTGATGGATGAAGATAGATGAGGAACATCATCCTTGGTGAAATCACTGTTTCATCAAGGTTAAACCAGCCTCAAGCTTCGCCACCTCCCTTTGTTTGGCTAGGTCTCTAATAACAAAATTAACGGCAGAATTAATGCCCAGGAGGCTACCCATGAAATATACTGATGCCCAGAGAATGAAGCTTTATCCTGGACCTCCCAGTTTATAATCCATCAATCAGTAGCTTCCATATTTTATCTTAAAATAAAACATCACCTCCATCACCACTGACACCTGCCTCTCTGTCTTTTCATCTGAAACAACTAGGCTGTAATGGAGTAAGAGGTGGCCTGTTGCCTTAGGATGGTCACAATGTTGTCAGTCCATGCATAGAAGAGAGGCTTGTCAGTCCTGTCCACAAGCTGACTGTCTGCTTCTTGAAGGCCCAGGGTAGCTCCGGTTATATTTTCTCTCAACATCTGAGCCTGTTTATTTTTCTGTGAGGTGATGAGCACACCTTCACGAAGTCTTTGCTGAGACAAAAGGAGCTGTAGTCACCAAGGTGCAGACACCACACCTGATCAGATCAATAAGTGCATGCTGAACACTTGCTATCTGCCAAAGGCTGCACAGGACAAGCTTCTAGGACTCCTCCCAGGCCTCCAATGCTGAGTGATGGCTCTGACATGTTCCAGCACCACACTTAAAGGTTCTGATCTGCAAATCAACCACCAAGATATACTTGATTGGTCTTCCACAGGAAAAGGAAGACCTGCCCTATATGTCCTGCTCTGAGACCAAAGGAGAAATGTGGCATGGGAGAGCCAGTCAAACAGGTAGGATCACACACCTGCACTGCTGTCAATTCCATTTCCTATTACTAGTCACAGCCTCTTGGTAAGACATGTTCTCCTCACGGGAATGGTCTCCCAAGACTGACTCAGCCTGTATGCAACACCCCGAGTTCTGAAGTATGGTTATGATTAATTTCTCCTGCTTTCCTTTTCAGAGAGATGGTGGTGGAAAAACCACAGAAATGCCATTGAAAACAATTAAAATGGTAATAAATAAAAATGGAGAACGGACTTATCACAGGAAAGAATATTACCACCCAGAAGACTCAAACAAATGTGTTTCAGCTTAAAAAATTCTAATCCTTTTTATTTCAGTTAGTTGAGAGTTTTAGAGTGCTGTTTGTTATTTGAGTCAGAGTCTCAAGTAGCCCAAGCTAGCCTTGAATTCCTATGTAGCTTTGAACTTCTGATCTCCCTGCCTCCACCTCCAGAGCGCTAGAACTATCAGTATGCACCACCATATTTTATGTGGTGCTGGCGATGGAACCCAGGGCTTTATGCATGCTAGACAAGAAATCTACCAGCTGAGCTATAGTCCTAGCCCTCAAATGATACTTTTTTAATGAGAGAGAGAGAGAGAAAGAGAAAGAGAGACAAAGAGAGAGAGAAAGAAAGAAAAAGGAAGAAAAGAAAAAGAGAGAGAGAGAGAAAGGGAAAGAGAGAGAGAAACATAACCAAAATCAGTAATTAGCCAAGGCTCTTACCTCACTGGACCTCAGTTTTCCAAGGGTATTTGTGAAGATCAAAGGCTTAAAATTTATCAAGCATTCTGACTTCCTTAAAGGAAGGGTGTTAGCCGAATACCAAAAGTCACCCTGACCATGTGAAATCAAACCCAGTCTGTGAGATTTGTCATGGAAAAGTTGCAAACCCACAAGCTCTTTCACCATTTGAACACTTAGAAACCTGGCAGACAATAAAAATCACCTCCTGTACCATGTCCTCTAGCTTACTGAATAAAAGTTGGAATTCCTCGACTCCTGGAAGAGCACCAGGATGACACGGAAGCCTAAAGCTGCCTGTATCTGCTGTTCTTCCCCTCCAGCAAACAGCCGAGGAAACATCACTAAGTCAAGTCAAAACAGAGGCTTCACCATACACCACTGCTGCTGGTGGCAAGCAAGCTCTGGCACCGAGGGAGCTGTGCAGAGCAAGGGCCAGGAGACAGCTTACTTCCAGATCCCACCGAGAGGAAAGGCAGCTGAGGAAGCAAGTCTGGGGCAGGGAAAAGATCTTTGCTGCTCTACTGGTCTAGAGGAGGACTCCAGGCCTGGTCCAGTTTCCTGGGTACCATAGTGGGAATTGCTGAGCTTCTTTAAGGATGGAGAAATGGATAAATGGAGTTCTTCTGTTCTCTTTTCTTTCTTCCCCTAACCACCAAGTAAAACACTAAGATCAATATCACAAACAAGTCTGCACATAACCATGGACTGTGACAGAGAGAGGACAGGACTGAAGGAACCGGGGGCATGGAATGTCAGAACCATGCTGATCCAAGCAGTCTTCTCTAAGCCCCAGAATGTTGCTAGGCAGGAACTTTTGGAGGATGCTCCCTCCCTGCACAGGCAAGAAGTGGCCTATGATGTACATAATCTTGAAGAGGTTGTAACTCTGAGAGCTAGAAGGCTTCAGAGCCCTCCTTTGACAGGTTAAGGTACTGACATTTGATCACTGTGCCTGAATTTGTTTAAAAACACAAGCAATTGCTGAAAGTTAAGTGTACCCTGACTTTCAACGGTGGTGGTACCATATGGCTTTCAAATATCTATAGAGTAAAGAGCAACTTTTAGTGACCACAACATAATTTTGAACTGTAAACCTTCCTTACTCTGGGAAATAAGAATGCCATCATGCTCCCTGGAGAAGGTGAAGAATGAGGGCTCATAGCGGGACTTCAACAAGAGAGGCCCTGCTTGAGGCCAGAGCTGTCTCCATTTGATCCCTCTGTCATTCTTCATGCTGGTACACATCAGATGTACGAGACTGCACTTCACCCCTGCTGACCTACCAGGCGCTCCGAGGCCCGCAGCGGCCACACTGTGATCCAGGAGACTCTCATTGACCTCATTATTTTGAAGTCCAAAATTCAACTTCACAGTGACTTTCTGTCTTAGTCCCTTCTGATTTTACCGGGGGCTTCGTCTTCCCCACCAAATCACAGGATTTGGTGCAATCTTAAAAACAATGTTCTCTGGGAATGCCAAACATCGCTATTCTGTATCACTGGCCAATCACCTATGAAATGAAAAGGCGCCAGAAGTGGACTCTGAAAAGAACTAAGAAACAAGTAAAAGGCAGAGATGACTCAGTAGGTAAAGTGCTTGCCTCACAAGCAAGGGAACCTGAGTTCAGCTAGTCCACCCTCATTAACAAGCCAGACATGGTGGGGCACACATGTGATATCAGTGTTAGGGAGGCACACACAGGCAGATCCCCGGAGCTCATTGGCCAGCCAACCTAGCTGAATTGGTCAGCTCCAGGTTCAGTGGGTGACCCTGTCTCAAAAAAAATAAGGTGGACACACTTAAGGAAATTATGGCAACAGAGGGCTGCTGGGAGGGGCAAAGACAGTCCCTTTCAATGATGGGACGCTTGGTAGGTTAACCAGGCTCCAGTGGATGAACTCACACTGAAGGACATTTAGGGACACAAATTAGACTCGCCTGCTCTTTACCCTGGGGAGAAGGTGGACAGAAACCACCAGTTCTCTGGAGCTTCAGCCAAATGTGCTAACAATCCCCTGCCTCTTTTAACCTTCAAACACTCTCTGTGTGGCCTCTCACCACCCCTCTCAGTCAAGAGCACTAAGACTCAAGTGGGACAAAGGACGTGTGTGTTTGTCTGTGGTGTGTGTATGTGTGTGTTTGTCTGTGGTGTGTGTGTGTTTGTCTGTGGTGTGTGTGTGTTTGTCTGTGGTGTGTGTGTGTGTGTATGCAAATATTGGATGTTTTATATTTACACATGTAGAGTACAGTCCCACTAGACTGAATGGAGGCAGTAACCAGAAGCTTCTGCCACATTTCTAATATCCTTCTTTAGGCTCAGAAGTTAACTTGCAGGCACACAGAAAAATGCAAAGGGAAACTGAGGAAGGAATGTTATGGTGCAATCAGTTCTCAGCCTTAGATGGTTTGGAAAGTCATCAATTGAGAAATTGCACTTGTATACTGACCTTCCCTGGTCCACTGTACTTCTCCTACATCTCACTGTGGCTAGGGCAGAGCATGACCCACAGAAGCCATCCACATTTTCCTACACATCAAACAGGAAGAGGCACAGAAATCTGTGCAAGTGACCACGCTGCCACTGTTGCTAGGCAGCATGATTATGTCCATTCCCTGCTGCTTGGCAACCAGCATTTCCCATCCCATGTAACAGCCACAGCAGCAGCCTAAGTGCCCTTAACTGCTATCTCATAGCTTTCAAAGGAAGGAGCTGAATTTTAAGGGAACTTGTGCACATTCATGGACAGCCCCTTCAAACATCAATAGTCTACTGGTGTTCAGGTGGCCCCTATGGCAAGACAGTCAGTCCCATTTAATCAGAAAGTGTGCCTTTGGATACTGTGTACCTGAGAGTTAAACAAATCTACTGAGTTCAGGGACATGCCCTAAAGCTGGGAAAAGTGCCTGAGTCAGCAAGCTCAAGTGGGAGAAAGGTGGTACCACCTACCCCAGACCTGTGAAAAGTCCTTAGGTACAATGATTTCCCAAGAATCAGCCATCTGGCAAACAAGGATGAAGCAAAAGGATCACATACCTTGATGGGTGATGTTTCTTTCTGTGGTTTCCTGACAAAACATCACTGAAGCTTAGCACAGCTCTTAAGGGAGGGCAAAACTGTCCTCTAGTCCTCTGAACCTCCTTGGTCATAATCTGTCAGCTCCTCAAAAGCAGGGTCAAAGCCATCAACTTGCTGTTCAAATTCAATAGCTGCCTACTGAATAACATGATTCCTTCATCTCACCTTCTGCCTTGGGTGATAACAAAACAGGTGCCCTAAGTCCCACGGAGCATCTGTGAACACTTGAACTCAGAAAGCCCAAGCTTCTAACTGGCTGCCTCAGCCACCAGCTCCACCACCTTCAGGTCGGACCCACAAAGTCATTGTGCTAATTCATTTTTAATTTCAGCTTTATTGGGGCTCAACTTTTTAATGTTAGCATCTCGGCTCCACAAGGAACAACCATATAGAGCTCAGCTCTTCCTCCAAGAGAAGGCATTCTCAATACTGTGGAGGGCATATGCATTCTCCTCCAAATCTCCCCCAAATGACTCTAGAACATTCTCAAAACACCATTCTGATTATACTCTGAATTCAGAGAGATCACCCAAAGTGATAACCTCACTGGTATTTCATTTTCTCCTCAGCCCCAGCTGGAGAATTTTTCCCCTCATTAAAATTAACGAGGTCAGTTTCCCAAGCTCAAGATACTCAGCACTCCTGTTGGTGGAGTTTTGTTTCTTAAATGGAGCTACAGTTCTGTAAGTGCAGAGTTACACTAAGCGTCATTTACTTTATTGCTGTGTAATAAGAAACCAAAATGGAAGTCCTAAGCCATCCTCCTAACATAGCCTACACTTCAGCGGCCACAAGCAAACAACACAGAAACCAAACATCCTCAACTCAGCCCTGCGTTCTCTGCCTTTTGGCTGGAAGATAGCTTCACTGCACTTTTAGAAGCAACAGCTCCATGGAAGCAAATTATGATGCAGGGCTTCTAGGCGGCCAGGGGATGTAGTATAGTGGGAGGTTTGAGAAGGGAGGCCCAGTCCCTCTAGACATTTGACAAAGGCATGGTGTCCATGTAGAAAGGAACACAAGGTACGAAGGAATGAGTAGACAGGAGGATTTCTGCTCTTCTTTACAGCCAGCAAACAGGTGACCAGATAGCCAGAGCTCAATGCAGTCTTGTTTGATAGTCAGAAACCAGCAGCTCTACCAGAAATCACAAGGAAAGGAATAAAATACTTGCCTACAGCTACAACTCCGGTGAAACAAAGGAAAAGAAAGAGGTAAAATGAAACACCACCACACAAATCTTATATTCAAATATACTTGGTTTAAAAATACATTAAAAAAGCCGATTTCATAAACAAGATAAATAGACTCTCTACGGGAGAACTATAAATACACAAATCCCATGCGCTGCAAATCTCATGTGCTACAAAGCTGCACTCACACACTTTGCTCCAAGCAAAAATAAGATACTTTCATGAGGGCCAAGCAGAAAGCAAACTTCCTTTTTCAGGTGCATCCTCAGCCACCCTCTGCACAGGATTCTCGTTGCTAAACCACCCACTTCCCTTCCTCCCTGGCCTCTATAGGTCGTGTTTCCATGTACTGTAACTGGGATCAAAAAGGAAGAGAAAAGGAAGATGCGGGAGACCAGAACTGAAGTCTGGGAGGTTGTCAGAGTCGCCATCTCATTTGTGGAGGCCATTTCCCTAGACCAGGCAGAGTAGGGGGGAGCTCCCTGGCAGCCACCATTGTTGGCTGATCAAAGTCCAATCAGAAAGTGAGGGAGGAATCCAGACAGCCTCATGTGATCCTGCAGGGGAAGCCAAGTCTAGAGAAAATGAGCGGTGTTTGTGAATAAGGTGCAAGATAAGACATCTTTACTGAGCATGCCA
>NW_008351346.1:1639754-1705614 GCF_000622305.1 Nannospalax galili | reverse complement strand
GAGAGAGAGAGAGAGAGAGAGAGAGGAGAGAGAGAGAGAGAGAGGAGAGGAGAGAGAGAGAGAATGAATCTGAAGCTGCATCCTAACAAACCTTAATAAGTTAATGCAGAAATCTTCCCAAGGAGTCTGGCTATAGGAGACACAGGTCTCTACTGAATCAAAATCTGTAATGTTGTAATATAATAGATGTAAATTAAAACAGAAAATCTATCATGCCTCTAATGTACCCTGATAGCTGAGTCTGTGGATCCGGACGAGCAGAGGCACCAGGAGGAAGGGTGATATATGGCGGAGCTGGATGGAGGGTGAAAAGCGTGGCGAGATGAGCGGGAGAATGGCGCAGCCCGCTCGCGCTCCTCAGACCCAAGGGCAAGAGACGAATAAATGTTGATTAGTGTTGATTTTGTCCGACAAACGCCTGTCGAGTGACAGTTGGGCTAAGCTGCACTGAAAGAGAACCATTAATCTTGGTCTGGTTTAAGTAGAGTATATTAATTTGTGTCATTTTTACTAAGTCGCACTGAGAAAGGCCTCTCTCTGCTTTGCATCTGACTGCTTTGGCGGTTTGGCCCTAATCCCCCCCCAAGCCCCCACCCCTACTTTCTAAAACAGATACCATGGTGGCAGCGGTGGCAGCAGCAAATTCAAATGGCACAGCAGGGGAGCAGGGGACTGAGAGCTCCTCTCTTGGATTAAGAAAATAAACTCCCAGGGTGTTGGCATAGCAACAGCACTGCAGATGAACTGCTATATATTCAGTGATTAATAAATTAACATTTTTTACAGTTGTTCCTCCTTTTCTCCCCACCCCCCACCTTCACAATACACCCCTCCCCATACACACTTCACCCTCCTCTAAGCTGCATCTCTTGCCTCAGTGAAGGGAAGAAGCCTCAGAGCATTCACAGCTGGTAGGTTTGTGTTTGTTATGGCTATATTCTCTACAGACCCACAGCAAGACCTCTGGTCATCCAGGACACTGCTAGTGGGCAGTGGGGCCAGTGGAAGAAACACATGCCCATTCATGCTTCATACAACATATATTGTACAGGATACTGTCAGCAGTACACACCAGCCCCCAGCCTCAGGTTTTTTCAAGTCTTAGCAGGCTAGGAAATAAAAGTTATCATTCTCTCCACAGAGCATATTCCACTAGTATAAAAACTAGTCTCCCACAGTTATGTTGGACAAACTTTGCATCATGGGATAGAACTGGTATATAGACAGGAAGCTCAGGTTTCTTACCTTTGGAGATTCCAGTCCTCTACTGAGCAGGTCAGCTAATTTGGGAAACTGATATTCTAGAAATGGAACTAACTAGAATTCTGGGAGAGCAGTGACAGCCAACAGACTTTAAGCACTGCCTTGCAAGTCTAGGCCAGACAGGTCCAACCATAAGCCAAACTGAGATGCATTCTCTTTTCAGAGCCTTCAGAAATAATATGTGCTTACAGTGACAAACAGGAAAATGGTGGATTTTTTCTCCATAGTTCTTCCCTGCACACTATATTACTATAGCCATCCTGTTGGTCTAGGGCAGCTTCAGCTGGCATGGAATCAGGCAGGGTCCTGCAGAAAGCCACTGGCACAGTCTCAGCCTTGGAGACTCAGTCTTTGAGAGTCACCCAGGCCTGAGGAGCTCTGGCCAACTCTCCCAGAAAGGCCGTGCTCATAAGTTCAGGAATAGGGGAGGAGGGATACCCATTGGGCAGCATAGACGTTGCCCCAAGTGAGGAGAAAGAATGGTCTAATCTGTGCAGGTGCAGAAGATGAGGTTGGCACCAGAGGAGTGTTACACATGCTGGTAAGCTGGTCTTCAAGGAAAAACCTGCCCACCTAAAGCTGGACTATGGCAGACTTGGGTAAGGTCAACCAGAACAGTTCCGAGAGGATCCCATCCTAAGTGGAATGGGAAATGAAATTGCATAGCCTTTTAGGTATATCCAGGCCACTGTTAGGAGTGAAGGAAATAAATCATAACAATAACAAACACACTATGAGGTTAAGTGTATGCCAGACACTGCCTTAAATGCTTTGTATGCTTTCCCTGAAATGATGCATGATTAGGGGACAGCACAGAGCCAGGCACTGTCTGAACTGCTCTACCATGAGATAGATACTCATGCAGAAGATGCCAACAATATTCTTCCTGGTACATAGATTAGGAAACTGAAGCAAACAGAGACATGATATTTGCCCATGACACCCCACTTGTGAATGAGATAGCTGGGATTCAAATTCCAGCAGACAGTCCTGAGTCCTTGCATGACAGAACACTGTTTCTTAGGCTATGTAATGTCTGCAGGGAGCTTCCTGGGTAGCCAGTGTTCATGGCATTGCATGCCATTCAAGCTCTTCCATCTCAAAGAAACAGCCCAGGTTCAGACTTTCAGAAGAGCAGGGGAGAATTGTCAGTGGAAACACTAAGGATGGAAAATGATAAAATTAATGAGCATATTCTATGCCTAGGGAAAGGCTCGATGGTCCTGAAGAAAAAGAAGGGTGACACCATTCATTTGATGGTGCCCTACACTGAAAATGTACCTAGCACACATAGAAACACTGATTTGGGGGTCACAATATACCACAGTATGACCCTAAGCAAACCAACAGATTCTAGTTTTCTAAAGTCTCTCCAGTTTTCAATCCATATGAGCAGGCCTTGAATCCACGCCGCTTAAATGGACTTCCCACTTTCTAGTGGGAAGCTTGGGGAGAGCACGAGTGAGCTGGTGGGAATGCCAGTCTGCAGAGCAGGAAAAGCACGCGTGTTAAGTGTGTCCACACTGCAGATTCTGCCTTGACTGTTATTTGAGAAAGACTCTTAGTTGTGTGTTTGGAAGAAGAATATAAAGTAATAGACTGAAAGGAAAACAAAACAAAGAAACCAGGAAGGGTACCGTTATCAAATCCATGGGGAGCATAGTGTGTGTGCTATGCTAACAGGACATCTCCATCCTAGAAACTCTTTATGGATTCTGAAAATCTGTATCTACAAGGTGAGCGAAGCTGTCCTCCTGCTCCCACGTCCAGGAGAAGGCTGCGCTGGGAACTGGAGGGTAGCTGTCGTCTCTCTGAACTCAGAGCCTGGCTTCCTCCTTACCCTCTACTGGGATCCAAAGAGCTGATTATTCCATGGAAAGATGGGCAGCATCACGGGGGATGGGATGCTTAAGGAAGATGAAGGGGGTCAGGGCAGGAGGAGAACTGAGTGATGCTTCCCTACTTTGCAACTTCTGCCCCAGGCCAGCCATGTCAAGGAAGTGCTGGGCAGGGGTGTGGATGCTCTAGCCATGGCAAGGTCCTATGGTTTCAGGGCAGAATGGTCATAGGTCAGGCCAAGTAATCATAGTGATAACAGTAACAATATCAGTATTTTTCCTGAGATGGGGTGGTGTAAAGGAATCACATTAAATCTAAAAGGACTCAGATAAAATGATGCTAAGGGTCAGACTGAATCTAACAACAGCCTGTGATTTGTGGCCATGCCATCACTCTAATTTGCCCCTCTACGGCTGATGGCCCATGAAGGTGAGGGGTGTTACGGAGTGTTACAACCAGCCTCAGTTTGTGGAACAAGCAACTCACAGGATTACCGGCCTGGTCCCTTGCTCTGCCTTTTCAGACTGTCCTGCAAATAACAGTTTTTAAAAATATACAAAAAGGGTTAAATGTGGACCAAATCCATTTCTAGTTTCTTAATTTGTATTTTGTCTTTTGGTTTGCTAAAAGAAAAAAGCTGATCTAAGTTTCATGTCCACAATGTTTTATTCTTGTTTGTTTAAAGTCTATCTGGATGCAAGTGTCGGTCTACAAAAACAATATGTCTTGTTTATATATTATCTATTGTAGACTGTAAACAGTAATGGCAGGGGCTGACTTTTTTCTATCACACTTGTAAATATGCCCTGAGGCTAAGCAGCAATGAGCTTCTCCAATAACTAAAATAAATAATGAATTAAGTAAGTGGACTTGTCACTCTGTGTGCTGGGTTATTTATGTTTTGCACCTTATCTCTGGAAAAGGGTCACCACAGAGTGATAGCTTTTACTTGCCTCTCTCACTTAATTTTTTTACCCTCTCCTTCAGCCCACAAGTCTTCTTCAGTTGAATTTGAGAGTTACATTTTCCACTGTCTCTATATTGCTTGTATCCAAACACCAACGATTGTTTGTTCCAAAAGCACTTTGAATACTAAAGTAAAAAATACGTTCCTCTGTTTATATTCATGAAACTATTTTACTTTTTTGTCCCCGCCACCCTAAAATATTTTATTTTAATCAAAACTTTTGTTTAACATCTAAGCCAGACAGTAGCTTTTAATTTTAAAAGCTTAATTTTTTTTAATTCATTTATTTTTATTTCATTTTTACGAGTGTTATGCCTGCATGTGTGTAAGTGCACCAGTGTTATGCAGTGCCCATGGAGGACGGAAGAGGGCATTGGCTCCTCTGGAACTGGAGTTATAGACTGTTGTTAGCTGCCATGTGGGTGCGTGGGTGCTGGGATTTGAGTCCAGGTCTTCTGCAAGAACACTCAGTGCTCTTAACTACTGAGCCATCACTCCAGCCCCATAAAATGTTTAAATGCTTTTAAAAAGCATTTAAGAAAGATAGGAAAGAAAGGAAGAAAGGGAGGGAAGATGGGACAGAAAGAGGGAGGGAGGGAGAGAGAGAGAGGTTGGGAGGGAGGGAGGGAGCTGGGAAATGTGTGCCTTGTAAGCCTGATAATCTTAGTTCACTATGCTAGGCATGGAGGCATGCACCTGTAACCCAGTGCTGGGGAGGCAGAGACAGGTGGATTTCAGGGGCTCAATGGCCAGCCAGCCTAGTCCACTTAGTGAGCTCCAGGCCAGTGAAAGACCTTGTCAAAAACAATAATATATTTTTCAAAAAAACCCACCAAGATGGATACCTACTGAAGAAGAACACCCAAGATTGTCCTCTGACCTCCACACAAAAACCTAAATGTGTACCCACATGAATACACACATTCACATTCACATTTGCATACACACACGCACACACACACACACATACACACACACACACACACCCCCACACACACACCAATTGCAAGAATTAACTTTCATGATGATCACTGACTGTGTGTTAGTAAGCTTGACGCCTTCCTTCCTCCTCCCTCACCCTCCCACCCCACATTAACACTTTCTGCTGGTTCTGCAGAGCCTTATGAAGTCCATGTGCTATTTTATAATCCACCCTGTCAGGGACATGGACCTACTTGGAAAGCTGCTGGAGCTGACAAAGGTGCCTTTAGAGTCTTGCCAACTATGACTTTCCCCTGTCGAGGCCAAATGCACGTCACTCTCATTTTACTATGAGTTGTGGAGGGAATGATTAAGCCCATTATCAGAGTAAAGATCCAAAGATTGCACAAGAGAATAATTGCCCAGTATAGTGGGGCAATGTGACTCACAGGAAAGACTATGACTATGAAATCAGAGAATCCTGACTTTGTCATTTACTTGTCACAGGAGATTGGGCAATGCATTTAATCTCTCTAAGGTCTAGTTTCCTCATCTGTCAAGTGGGAATAATAATACTTCTCAGGATCATTCTACGTCCTGTGTGTAGATTATCTTATTTCACTTGCTTGGTGGGAGCCCAGTAAATGTTAGTTTTCTCCTTTCTCTATATTTGGGCAAGAGAAAAGGGATATTGAGTGCACTGTTACAGTTTTCCAGGCTGATGGATAGATGGCAAATTGTTGATTGCTGCAAGCAGTCCCTATATGAAACTAGCAAAATCTGGGAACACCATACCACTGTTGAGAATAATGGGAAACACCCCGTGAGGTATAAAGCAGAGCCTGGCCCATGTCAAATGTCATATTTCTCAAGTCCAAAAGAAAACTCACTCAGATTTGGGAAACTCAGGAAGGAAAAACATATTCAGGATTCTTTCACAGCATCCAAGAATGAACTGAACAATCTTTCTGTCTACATCTGTGCCAACATGCTCTCAGATCTGAATCCACTAATCCAGTGACACATCCATTGGTCACAAGCACTAGCTTTGCCAATGACTTCTGCAAAATATGGGGGAAGAAAATGAGATTGTTTTCATGTTGTTTTTATTCACCTTTCTGAAAAATGTGCATTAACTGGTAGCATTCTTGTACTGTTTATGGGTTTTGGCATATTCATTATAACTGTCTTTCACAAAAGAAATGGTCAAAATATTGCCCACAGAAAATATATAAATGTGTCATCTTATATACAAGCATCCCATCAAAAAGGGTGAGATGATGGATTTTGGAAACTTCTACCTTTACCAAGGTGTTGGCAAGCCAAACATCTTGTTGAAGAAAAAAAATATGGGGAGTTACAGCCTTACCACCTGTCAACATTTGCCCAAGAGTCCTGTTACTAAGTCTCCCAAGTTTCACAAAAACAATAAGAAATTAGCTTGCCAGTAATTTCTATTCTAAAGAAGCAACTAATCATGGAATACTTGAAGTTCACTAGGGGCAGGAAGATGTGGGTTTTCATCTCATTTGCATGACCAAATGACATGTGAGACCTCAGTTTCCCTATAGATGTAATTAGTGGCCTACATCAGATTCTGTGATTCTCCTGCAGAACTAACATTACACAAATGGACTGGAGAAGTCTGCCCTGGGGGCAAACCTAGGGATCCCTAGACAGAGTCTAAACATGGACAAGGGAGCCTAAGAAACTGCCTATGAATGAATTCCAAACTAGCCCTGGTAATATGGAGGAAGCACTCTCCTTTCTCCTCTCTCCTATGGACACAGCATTACCTATGTCCTCAGCTACTCACACAGCTCCAGGCTGAACTCAAAATGCTTAACCCTGACTTCTTTTATTCAATATTTGGATCATGAGTGTCAGCTTCTTCCCATTCTTTAGAGGACTAGTTCATACAGACATGGAGAATGATTAATGTAGAGACAGCCACCACCGTTTAATAAACAGAGCTTCAGGCATAAAAGAGGAGGGGGAATGCCACAGATGACCAGGGTCAGGGCCATAGCCCTGACCCTAGTCCAGGGTTTGAGGTCAGTCCAAACAAACACTGACTTAAAGACTCTTGAGCAAGGCTGTCATTCTGCTCCACCCTAAGAAATGATGGAATTGTTGCCATGGCAACCAAGGTACTTGAGAGGGACATGAGCAAAGGGAGACTTAAAAAGAAAAAGACAATATGTGGCCTAAACAAAAATGTGACGGTGCAAGGGGTGCTGTAAAACCTTTATTGCCACTTGTTAAGGAAGACCTGTATAGCTCACTCGTGAGTAATAAGGCGGTCAACCCAAACTCAGGCACTAAAATTTTTATAGCACCCCACATATCATAGATATCTAGAAAGATAGAGAAATAGCAAAATACATATATAAAGGATCTCCACAGATACACTCACAAACACAAGCAAATGTTGCAACTGATCTTGGAAGTACTATCTTCTAATAAAGTCATTAAATTCACCAATATCCTTAATTTATCGGCTATCAAATTCCACATCCCATCAATTCAGTTCTTAAAAGGTTCAGAAAGCTCAGCTGTAATGACAAGGAACGGCGATGGTTTCATAGGGAGTACAGACCAGCCAGGTGCAGAAAGCCAGGATTCCCTGTTCTAGTGGGCATTCCACAGCTCATTTATTATTTCACATTTGGATTAAATGCTCCCTGCTGCCATCAGGGACTGTCAAGGTGACTGTGGGAGGCTTGCAGAGAGAGATGGTTGGAGCCCAGAGATAGAACAGGAGTCTGCAGAGCTGCATGTTCTCAGTGCTCAGCCTACCCCAAAAACATGTTCCTTAATATTATGTTGACGCTGGTTTAGAGTCAAATTAGATGATAGGACTAAAAGATTGGTGTGATCTCTTTTAGTTTTTTAGAGTAGAATTGGGGGGGGGTGTCTAGGGTCTCACTATGCAGTCTTGGGCTGGACTGGAGCTCACTATGTAGATCAGGCTGGCCTGGAACTCTTAGGGATCCACCTGCCTCAGCCTCCCACATGATGGGATTAAAAATGTGCACCACCCCGTCCTCCAGAAATTGAGTCTAGAAGTTTAAGAATACTCTTGTAAAGAAAATGACTTCTTTAATTTTCCCTCCAAATTTCTCAAAGTGAGGCACTCATAAACTGGGCAATTTCACTAGCCCAGAGCTAGGAATATGCCCCTCTGCCCTAGCAATCAATGTTCTTGTGAGTCACCTGAATCAAATGCAGGTACAGAAAAGTGTCATCCTGGGTGCATGCTCCCTTTACTGCAATTCCCAGCTGATAATTTCCAATGTGTGACCACAGTGGGGAGGCAGCTTGGGTAAAACCCACAGGCCTGGTCCTGTTCTTTAAGTACTTCAAAGTAAACAGGAAGAAAACAATGAGATTACAAGGAGAAGTACTCCAAGCTCACTGGGGAGGTGGAGTGATGCTATCAAGGCACAAGGCATTGGTATTTCTGCCACGCCATTTCTGAAACATAGGCAGGGTGCCTGTCTGGTCATAGAGAGATGCCCGTCTCCTACAAAAGATCACAGTCATTCCCTTTTAGAGTTCAGAAAATGGGAACAGTGTCATCTAGCTTCCCCATCACACTAGCCTCCTAACTCTTGTGCACGCGTATGCATGCATGTTATGTGTTTATGTATGTTTGTGTATGCATATGATCATGTGGGTGTGAGTGCACATATACAGATATGCATATGGAGGCCAGAGGTTGATGTCGGGTATCTTCCTCAGTTGCCCTGCACCTTAGTTTGGGGGACAGGATCTCTCACTGAAACTAGAGCTCACTGATTGGCCAGCAAGCCCTAGGAATCCTTCTGACTTCACCCCCTCCCCTCGGCACTAGGGCTACAGAGGCACACTACTATGCCCAGATTTTATGCCAGGGACCAAACTCAGGTTCTCACGCTTGAGTGGTAAGCACTTTACCAGCTGAGCCATGTTCCCAGACACTGGCTACCTAGTTCTTTGAAGCTTCCTTTAAGAGTTAAGGGATTCCTTTTCCTGCCTTTCTCCATTCCCCAGTCATGATGCCCAGGGTCGTTTCTCAAAGTAACCACTTCTGATACTTTAAGGCCAGGGTGAGCCTTGTCTCCTCCCAAACTCGCCCAGATGAGAGGCAACTCCTATTTGACTGGAGGACACATGAGCTTCGGGGTGACCCAATCATCAGGCTGAGCAATTGCCAGCCACACATCTGTACCAGCACACTCAGAAATCAATAGGGCGCTTATAATAATGGAAGTTCAACAACTTCCATTTTGTGAAGGGTAAATGTGCCAAGGGACTGAGTTAAAGCTCAGGCTATGAAAAGGGACTGTAAGTTATACTTTCTTTTAAAAAAATTAGCAAATGGTTCATTTTCCCTGAAGGGAAAAAAAGGCATTTCCAATTAGGTGAGCGAAAGGACAAATGCACCCAGCGCATTCTGCCGGAGTTCTAAGTGCTTTTGAAACCCTCCTGTCAAGGCGTTAGTAATGCAAGATTTAAGATGCTCAATTAATTTTTCCAGCCACCAGCCAAAAGTAGATGCAGAAGGAGGTTAAAAGCTAAGTGTTTAATTAATATTAAATTTATAAGATTCTCTATCACTGAAAGCATTGTAAAATTGAAAAAGCAGTTAATTTTATGGTTGCTGTGTATTCCTCTGCTTTGATCTTTGATCTATGATATAAAATCACCAACTGTAAAGATTTCCCAGCTTTATTATACCTGTTTAATGGTGAGAAGGAAGAAGGAGAGGGGGAACCCACAGACATGGTGGGCAGTCAGACCCTGATGCTGGTCAGTAGCATTGATCAGAAAAGTGGGATGAGGAGGATGCAGGAGCCAGCTCTTGCCTTAGAAGCACACACCATCACCTCATCCAATCTCTATGCCCATACTTCTAGTATTAACAAGGATAAACACTGGTGGGCTATCTCTGGCTTAAAACAAAACACTAAAGCAGAAGATAATTAGGTTAAATTATGGAAGAGTCTTCTAAACTTGAGGCTTGTCGAGACTTGAGGTGTTCAATGAAGTAGAATACTGAGAAATGTGTCTGCCTTGAGCAACCGCTGATGATTCTTCCTCTAAGAGCTCTTCCATCTGCTTTGCCATGTGAAGAAACCCAGACCTGAATAAAGAATGTTCAGTCCTGGATAATGGGCCCTCTTCAAGCAGTGCCATTGTGAGAAGCCTGCAGTGATAAAGAAAGGTCTACAGAAGAGGAGTCAGAGGTAACAGGGAGGGAAACAAGTTATAATTTTTGTTGTTGTTCTAGGGATGTGGCTAAGTTAGTAGAGTGAAATCCTAGCAGGCATAAAGGACTAGGTTTGATTCCCAGAACTGAATAAACCAGGCATGCTGGGCATGGTGGTGCAATCTATAATCCAGCACTGAGGAGGTAAAGGCAGGAGAACCAGAAGTCCAAAGTTATCCTTAACTTCATAGTAAGTTTGAGACTGCCTTGGGCTACATAAGCCTCTCTCTCTCTACCCGTCTCTCTCTCTCTCTTTCTCTCTCCCTCCCTCTCTCCTTCCCTACCTCTCTCTCTCTCTCTCTCTCTCACAGAGAGACAGACAGACAGAAAGATAGGAAATATATATATCCTAAGTAAGGCTTTCCCAAAATACTTTATTCCTACAGACTGCTCCCATCTACACCAGCTGAAGTCATGAACCCCCTTAAAGAGGGAGGAGAAAGATATACCATCTGAAATAAACTGATCATCTATCCTGCAGAAGCATCAAGTACTGAACTTTGTCCCTCTACCCAAATCTGGGGTGGCAGAGATGAGGAGGCAACAGGGGTCTGGAGCCAATGACCTGGGAAATGGGAAGTGGACAGAAAAGACAAGACTTTCTGCCTAACAGAACTTTGTGTCCTATTCCACAGAAAGAACATTGAGAGATGCATCTCCAGCCCATCTCAAATAGAGAAAGAAAGACCTATTATGCAGAGCAGATTTTACAGAAAGGCAGAAAGAAGGAAAAGGGGGGGGGTAATTCATGGACGGTGTTGTTTTAATTCCATCAGGGCTCTCATTATAATTTCATTATTATCAGAAAAACCAAGTAAGTGACAAGAAAAAGAATCACAACAGTATCAGTATCATCTCAGAGGGAGAGAGAGAGAGAGAGAGAGAGAGAGAGAGAGAGAGAGAGAGAGAGAAATCTGAGCTTCAAAGGACTGCTAATTTCCCTGGCTTCAAATGACTTGGTGAGGAAGACTTGGATAATGAATGTGCTTTTTCCACTGGCTCACTTATAAACTTTTCCCCTCTCCATCTCCCTCCCCGAAATCAGTTTCCCTTGCTATTTAGAAACAAATAGCAGGCATAACAGAGCATCTCAAGTCCAGACATGATCTTTCTTTGGTGCTTTATCAATGAAAATGGTAGAGGAAAGAGATGAGGCGGAAGTGAATTATGACGTTCATATTAAGTGTGAGGATACTGAAGTCATAGAAAGTGAAAGGCTACACATGCAGGCACATTACACTCGTGGTTCCAGAATCAGGGTTTTAAAAGTGGGAAACCAACTCTCTGAAGCACCCAGGTAGGAAAGATTCAAAAAGAGAGGGAAGGAAGGACACAAGAGAAAAACAAGTTTCCCACAGAATGCTCCCATCTGGTATTTTTTAAAAATTTTTTCAAGAAGGGCTTCCAGGTAGGTCTTTGCAGCACCTTCCTAAAAGACACTAGCTGCTGCCCTTTAAAAGACAAATTTCCTTACCACCTGAGCATTTAGCACAAGCTTGACCAGCAGCTATGTCTAAATAAAGAAGACTAAAGGTCCTGGATGTCAAGATAGTATAATTTAATAAGTGGACTGATGTATATTTTTTCTTCTTTATTTTAAAAACAAATCCTTTAAGGGAACACAGCAAGGCAAAGGGAAACAAACTCAAACCCTGACTCCAATAACTGTGGGAGACACCTCTGCCCAGGCCCATGTCCCAGAACTATACTAGAAAGAGCACACATTAGGAAATTTGATTAAACAGCAAAGGCAGGGCATTCAGAAACAGGCCAGGCCAATAAATATTTAAACCAAAACAGAGGTCTAACTCTGATGACAGTGGGTTATGTTGCTGGGAAGGACTGCCTGGGAAAGATGACAAATATACCTTACTGCCAATAACCTGATAAAATACATTTCAAGGGTACAAAACACTCTTTTTGTGTCTGTAACTGTCTTTATCCATCAAGGAGCTGAAAACTTGAGACGTTTTCACACTGAGTACATGCTTCTGAAAGCTTTACTAGGTGGTGAAGTGTGATCTTGTGAGCCCACCTCTCGGAGGCATTTTAACCATGGGCCAAAAAAAAAAAAAAAGGGGGGATTTTAACCATGGGCCAAAAAAAAAAAAAAAAGTAAAAGGCAAGCAGTGACTGGAACTGTTGCTCCTCCCTTCAGCTGGTACCATCTATGCACTGATGGGTCCTGGGGAAGCGTGCTTTCCATGAAAACTGATGGATTCTAAGAGGGGTTTTCTGCTCTAGGGAAATGTATTTCCAAGTTTATAAGAATAGTGAAGTAATTAACAAGCAATACTTTATTTTTAAAAAAAAACTTCGGAAACATACTATCCAGAATTAAAATTGTAGTTAAAAGTGAAAGCCACATGCTCATAATTTTATAAGCAGCTTTGAGTATAAGGGCTTGGGCAGGAGTTTCCAATTTTTGTGACTGTGGAGTCTCTTTTAAGACATCAAAAAATTACAAGTATCACTACAGTAGGATAGTATTTTTAGCTTTTGCAGATTGTAGAAAGATACACGTGAATAAAAAGTCAATAGGAAATTTAAAAACAAACCCGATTTTGAAATGTGAATATGCATTTCATTAACCACCACCCTCATCTTACACATTCAAAGAATTTTAGGAGGTCTATTTATCTGTGTGTGTGCATGCATGCATGCATGCATGCATATGTGCACATGACATCATTCTGTTTACAGACAATGGTTTGGTGTGTGCATGGATTTGGCAAACATTTTCAGCACTTCATGGTCCCCCAGGGTCCATTGCCCACAGATTGGGAATCACTGTGCGAGAGATAAGATCCTTAGTGGAGGAATGTATGTCTCTAACCAATTCGTTCATTGAGAGAAAATGACATTTAAACAGCTGAATGACTTTACACACACTACTCCTTGTTTTACTCCCACCAACACGATCAAAACGTTGATAGACACAATACTGATTATTCCCCAGTTCGCACGGTCTTGACTGTTGGTTTATAGCACAATAAAATCTCTTTTGGGCCAAGAACCTATCATTTGTGTGTACATCTTCCATTACAAATTGCAAGTAAGGATATTGTGGGGAATAACATAATCAAAATAACATTTTGAATAAAGATACATCCGTATGATCAATGGGAACAGAAGCAACTGCTTAAGAAACATTAGGAAATAATTCTTTGGTTACAGACAGCCTTGTGGTTTTAGGACAGTGAAAGGATGATAAGAAAACAGTGTTATACATAAGGAAAATTGACCCCAGCCTAAATGTACACAGGGGTATTCACACTCCCAATACACACCTCCTCCCTCTACCTCCCTGATTTCCACTCATTCATTCTCAGCCCCTGTTTGTCTGAGGCCACATGCAACTGGATTTGTCAAGCCCCCTTTTAACAACTTGTTGTCACAGTCCATTACCAAATTGCATATAGTTATATATTCCACTAATTAGGCTTCTAAAATATCATTAACATGTCTCTTGATCATTAGCATAACGTATGAGGCGTCCTCGTTAGGCACGACTCGAGTTTGTTAACGTTGGTAATGAAAGGCACAAGGCAGGCTCTGCAGGAACCAAGAAGCACAGAGAGGTGGGAAACATACAGGCACCAAGATGCCAGGCCCCAAAGGGACAGAAATGGATGGGGACAGAAATGGATAGGGACAGAGGGAAGAGGCAAAGCACAAAGGGCAAAGGAGAGAGATTCACTCTGAGAGGGCATCAGCAAGCCAATGATGTTGACATCAATCTACACGGCTGTTTTGGCATGAAGGTGAGACCTATGGCATTGTTCCACCTTTGAGGGAACTGGAACCTGGCAAGGCTCTTCATCTGCCTAAGCAGAAGCAGGTTTTTAAAAAAATTTCCTGGGCTAAAAGAAAATCAAACAAATTTTCTTTCCCATGACATCTCATGCATGAACCCAGGTTGTCCTCTCTGCCCTCATGCCTATTCTACCTCCTCTTCGTTCCCGGGTACAGGAGACAGGAGGCAGTCACTACTGCCCACTACTAGAACTACCTGGGCCAACTCCCTTTTATTCCCTAGCAGGCCCTTTATTAACACCATCACTAAGATTCCCCCACCCCTCTCTCTTTCCCTGCCTTCCTCCCTCCCTCCCCACTGAACCAGTGATGATCTTCTTGTCTTAATGGGACAGGGCAATTGCCTCCAGACATCAAGTCAGGTATGTGCAGGGAAGAGAGGAGGGAACAATTAAATAACTAGATTAAGATGACGACTACAAGAATGGATGTAAGCAGTGTGCACCTGTGTTAGATCCATGTGCGTATTCACCAGGAACTGGTTTACAGGCTGTGATTTCAAATTGCTAGTTAGGCCTGTATTTCCTAATTCATGGAGATGTTTCTAATTGTGGCTGATAAGATTCACAGGTGAAGAAGAGAATAGAGTATTTGGTGTATCCAAGTGGTAAGCTCATGATGGGTGGAGAATTTGGAGGAATCAGAAGAGATGACTTAACAGCCTGTGTACACCAAGTGCTTATTTTACCCTGGAGAAGGAGAGCCTAGTCCAAGTGAGCTGTGTCTTGGTTCCAAGGCTGGAGTCACAAGACAGCATCCCCAGAAACAACCAAGAGAACGTTGTTCATCTAATCATTCCTCCATGAAAAGATCAAACATGAACTTGAGAGTCTAAATATGTGACCAGGTTTTTTTTTTTTTTTTTCCCCAACACATCTATTCTGCTAACTGCTGAGACTTTTAATTTCATACAGATAGACTGGAATCACGCAATGGACTTGCACAGAGCAGCACAGAAAGAAATGTGACTTTCCTGGACTGACTTCAGCAAACGCTCCATGGACACAGGTGCCCAGTAGCCCACGGCTTAGAGCCAGTGTCTTCTAATATGATGTCTTCTCCTGTCTAGGGGAACCTTTCCTGCCTAGCCTTGCCTCCCAAGTTCATATTGAAAGATGAATCTATTCAAGCACACACCAGTAATGAATCTGGCACTACTACACAAGACAGGCTTGGTAAACTTAGATGGCTCCTAAATGGAAGATTTCCCTGCAGCGTCCAATCTATTTGACATCTGATGAACAGTCCTAATGGTAAGCCAACCATTCTATGACTTGATATGTTAACAATATACAACCAGGACTCATTTACAGAGAGGGTAAGTCCAAGTTCTCTAGATCAGATTTGGTGTAACTAACATATTTTGGAACGTGGATATCAATGGCAGAAAACACCAACCCAAATGCCTATTCTAGAAGCAGAATCAAGGAACATTCTCTGCGAGCCCCAAGTACAATTCTTGTACTTGAGAACCACGGATCCTTTCTGACCAGGTATGTTCTTCATCTTTTCTCAGTAGAGGTGAGAAATTACATGGTCTAAGGTGCAGTATGAATGGAACAATTCATTGTGGCCAGGAGGGTAGAATGGGCACCAAGAAAGACGATGGCATTTCATCATTATTTCCATCCAGATACCCAGTGTGGCATGTTAAGCAGACCATTAAGGCAGCCAAGGACTGTGCAGCCTCTATCCAAATCAGTTCCTGCAGCAGAATCTGCAAGAGGCTAGGCTACATCCATAGCCCAGTCCCACAGAGCACCCTCAGGCAGACCTTTGCAAAGCTTTCTCATATCCCTATCAGAGACAAGGTTCATCATAGTTTTGGAAAACCTAATTCTCTTCTCTCACTGGAGACAGAAGAAAGGGAAACCAAAATACAAATAGAAGAGAAGCGAGTTTAAACAACTGGAAAAGGAAAAAAGTAATTTAATCTCAAAACCTTACGTTGATAATGAAAAAACTAATCATGCATTCAACAAACCACTCTGTACCAGACCTGGTTTTAGGCTGTAGGGATATACTTAGAGGAAATTCCTTATCTCGTGTTTGTGGGCAAGGAGGTAGGATAGGAAGAAGACAAACTGCACACTTACAGACAAATGTCCAGGTGTATACACCCACAAATCATATCCACTTGCAAGTATATGAACACATTTTTGAAAAGCCTTAGTTGTAGTAAGACTACATATATATATAATTTCCTTGTATTTGGAAGCATAAAAAACTCAGAATTAACTAGAATTACACTAACCAGACATAACCTTAAAATAGCACCTCAAAAAAGTGCTTTAAATAAATAAAGTGGATCTGCACTGTGGACCTTTACAAATGGGTGTTCCTGAACATCTCAATATAGATGTTTTCCTAAAGCAAAATCTTCACCATGTTTATCATGAGCTCTGGCATAGAAATGAAACAAAAGTAAACTTCAACCATGTCCCTGTAACAAAGATCACAAACCCAAAATCAGTAAAAACCAGATATAGTGATACGCCACAAAAGATTTTTTTGAATGTTATATGTTCTTCTTGCTGAAAAGCAAAAGCGGAGGCAGAAAAGGACTTGCATCTCTAAGAGAAGGCAGCTGTTCCACCTGCCCTTCTTTGAGTGGTAAACACAGTAACGATCCTTCCCCCTTGTTTTCCTTCATCCCACGCCCTCTCAACCCAGCATATAGGCAGGATAGATGGAGACCATGCAAAGGCAATTTAATAATGGGAAAGAATCTCAGACTACCTCATGAACTGGAATGGCTGCTAAATAGGACTTGTAGGGCAGGGCCAGTGAGATAGCTCAGTAGGTAAATGCACTAGCTCAGCAAACCTGACAACCTGAGTTTGATCCCTGGATCCCAATATGGAAAGAGAGAACCAATTCCCAAAAGCTGTCCTTTGATCTCCACAAGTGCACCACATAGTACATGCAGCATGTGTGTATCTACATACATACATACACACAATAATAACTAAATAATAAATAAATTTAAAAAAAAAATTTTAAAGTGACCTGGACTGGTGTGGTGGCACATGCCTTTAATCCCAGCACCAGGGGGGCATAGGCAGGTGGTGAGCCAACCATTCTATAACTTGATATGTTAACAATATGCAACCAGGGCTCATTTACAGAGAGGGTCAGTCCAAGTTCTCTAGATCAGATTTGGTGTGACTAACATCTTTTGGAACATGGACATCAACGGCAGAAAACATCAACCCATATGCCTATTCTAGCTGCAGAATCAGGGAACATTCTCTGTGAGCCCTGAGTACAATTCTTGTATTTGAGAGCCACGGATCCTTTCTGATCAGGTATGTTCTCCATCCTTTTCTCAGTGGAGCTAAGAAATTTCCATGGCCTAATGTGCACTATGGATGGAACTCTAAATAATGAGTTCCAGGCCAGACAAGGGCTACATTGTGAGACAACCCTGTCTCAAAACAAAACAAAACAAAACAAAACAAAACAGAACAGAACAGAACAGAAAAGAAAGGAGGGAGGGAGGGAAGGAGGGAGGGAGGGAGGGAGGCAACCTTAAACCTACAAAACAATTTGCACACAAAGGAAACTTACAGCAATGACTATGGAGGAGGAAAGGAGAATGGTGCTCAGCACAGGCTGAAAAGCCCCAGTTCTGCAGTCTTTACAGATACCCTGGACACCTCTACAGTATTGTATCTCTAGCTGAGTAAACTTCTTTGCTCTACCTCTGGAGATTTAAAAGAAAGAAAGAAAGAAAGAAAGAAAGAAAGAAAGAAAGAAAGAAAGAAAGAAAGAAAGAAAGAAAGAAAGAAAGAAAGAAAGAGAAAGAAAGAAAGAAAGAAGAAAGAAAGAGAAAGGGAAAGAAAGAAAGAGAAAGGGAAAGAAGAAAGAAAGAAAGAGAAAGGAAGGAAGAAAGAAAGAAAAAATAAAAAAACAGGCAGCACTAGAAAAATCCATGATCACCTTTCTGAACTATTTAGCTTACAGAAATTTCATGGGGAAAGTGTGTGTGTGTGTGTGTGTGTGTGTGTGTGTGTGTGTGTGGGTCTAAGAGCCTCTCTAAAGAGAGGGCATGGCTTACATGGGAACAGAAAGGGATGTGTTATACTGAAGTAGGCAACTGCTCTTTCCATAAAAGGGAGCACTTAGACTTCATACCAAGGATGAAGACTGCATAGGAGTTCACATGTCAGGAGTTTCAGAAAGTACCACTGCCAGGTCTGAATCCTTCCATGCCATCCTCCTCTTGAGCACTTTCCACTGGTCCTCCACACCCCTGTCCCTTAGCTGAATATCCAGTAAGTCGCTGCTTGAAAGATATTGTAAATACCTCTGACAGAGTGCAGTTTGGGGCAGCTTCCAATTAGCCTTTACTAAACTGTCTTTTTGTCCCTGCCAAGTTTGTGCAGTGAGAGCGCAATGCCCGCTTGCTGTTTGGCTCTGAGTTCAGGGACCTGGAGGAGTCAAGGTGGTGATTTAATGGGTAGAAGTCAAAAAGTGGCCTTTTGTCCCGCCTGCAAGCCAGAGAGGGCAATTAGGAGGTGCTTTCACCTGGCAGGGAGGCAGAAAGTGGGGTGAGGTTCCCGGGAGTTCATTGCCTTTGTTTCTAGCCTAACCCTAACTTTCCCTGCTTCCCTTTAATTATCCATGATCATTTTACCCTTTCCTCCACTTTCAGATGATTATCTCTCCATTTCATTTGAATCCCAGTGGAGATACCTAAGAGCTAAAAACAAAGCTGATGGCCAATTAAAAGGTAAGTGCCTTATGTTAAAAGCCAGAGCATTCAATATTCATAATTAGGTAGCTATTGAATGGCTGAAGGACAATACAAATATATAGCGGGGCTAATCAGCATACCTATATTTTGTAATCCAACCATTGCCTATTTAACTGACTGCTGGAGATCACCTGCCTTCTCCTTGGCAGACTCAGAGCCTTGGTACTTTTTTAAGTATTCGAGATGTAAAAGACCAAGGAGTTCCTAATGTGTTTATTTCATTATAATGAATTCTTCAGGCAAATGAGGATTGTTGAAGCAGAGCTTGATAAAATTAAAAAAAAAAAAAAACAAAACACCAACTGAGGGCTGGAGAGGGCTTAGTGGTTAAGAGCACCGACTGCTCTTGCAGAGGACCCAGGTTCGATTCTCAGCACCCACATGGCGGCTACGAACCATCCTTAACTCCAGTTCCAGGGGAATCGGAAGCTCTCTTCTGACCTCCGTTGAAAAATACGGGGGTTATTTGGTATTCATGGTCCGTGGCATTGCACAACACGGATGCACTCACATACATGCAGGCAATACGCTATACACATAAAGTAAAAATAATAAATAAAATGTTTTTTAAAACCCAACTGAATTTGGCAGCCCTATTGTTCTTTAGGAGTAGCAGCTAAATATTACTGTGGGGTAGAGCATAAAGATTGTTCACTTGGGTATAATTTTTCATTAAAAAGAAAATAAAATTTTATCTGCCATTCTTTTATTTTCTAAATTGTAAGATCACCACAATTAATTGCCACTGGAGCGGGGGAGGGGGGAGAGAGAGAGAGAGAGAGAGAGAGAGAGAGAGAGAGAGAGAACAATCTTTGGCAAGGTTCAAGTACATGTAAACTCTTTCCAGTCCCCACTGTACCCGGGGAAATACCGGGTTTCTCTTGATCCTTGCAATGGGATCAATGGGATTTTTGTCCCTGTAGAAAAGTCAACTTAGAATGTGTTCTTAGAAATAATGCAGTCAATTTATCCCCCATGGGGGATGGGGGTGGGGTTCAGTCCTGCTCAGGGAGAGTTAAGGCAATGTCACTTTATAAATGGGGAGCAGTGTTAGTCCAAAGAAATTGCTCATAGTCACCTAGCAAAGACCCAGAAAAGAATCAAGTATTAAGCTCTCTGCTCCCAGCAAGCACTCTGTCCACCGGGAGGCAGCACAGGCTGCAGGAAAGAGGAATGGGTCAAACACCTGAGACCTGGGTTCTAGTCCCTGTGATAGCACTTACTTGAGGAGTGTACTACAGTCAGCTATAAAATTCTGGTTAAAAATTAGGGCCAAAAAAGAGAGGTGTCAAAGAACTTCAGTGGTAAACATAGAGTCCCTGAAAGGAGACACACAGGTAGAGACATTTGGAATCTAAAAACCGTTCTTTTATCTGTAACTATCCCCCAGGACAAAAGACACTACCACGGAGATTGAAAGTAGTTAGAACAAGAGAGCAAATACAGTTGGCTATCCATATCTGCAGATTCTACACCTGATCACAGACTGGAAATATTTAAAAGAAAATTGTGTCTATACCAAACATGCACAGATTTTCTGCCATTACTTTCTAACATAAAACATAACAACTATTTACATAGTATTTTCATTGGTTCAGGATGATAAAAAAGGTATAGTTATTTGAAAATACTTATGCCATCATATAAAAAGGACTTAGGCGAGTGGGGATTGGGTACCCTAATCTGGAAGCAGTCAGTACAGAGGCATGATGACACACTTAGCACAGTATTTTCTGTTTTTAAATTTTTTTATATATTATTTTTAATTTATGTGTATACTTGTATTCCCTGCATATACGTAAGTGCACCCGTGTCATGCAATGCCCATGGAGGACAGAAGAGCGGGTCAAATTCCCCTAGAACTGGAGTTACGGATGGTTGTTAGCTGCCATGTGGGTACTGGGATTCAAACTCAGGTCTTCTATAAGAACAGCCAGTGCTCTTAACTGCTGAGCCATGTCTCCAGCCCCAAACACAATATTTTCTAAAGTGTGTCTCTAAGAATCCTAGTCCAGGTCAAATAAAACTGAAAATGCTGCTACACCACACACAGCTTTCTGGGAGATTTACATTATATATTAACCTTAAAGTTCAGGGAAGTCTTAGAGTTAAGAAAACTAACTTACAAGCTCAGCTGACAATGCCACCTCCTTTCCTCTCATACAAAACACTAAACACACATGGGGGAGTAGGGGGTGGAAGGGTAGCATTTTAAATTATTTTTAAAATGGTGATAGTATCAAATTTCGAATTGGAAAGATATCATCATTGGTCTTGGGGGCCAGTGGAGTGGTTGTATTGCTGTAGCCAAAATGCCCTCCCTGTTCTCTTTGATCAACAACATGCATTTCTGAGACAGCTAGCCAAGGTGAAAGGTTAATTCTGTGGCCTTGAATCTCAATCCAGTGAATACACTCATTAGGGGGTGGGGGTGGGGGGACCTGGACTCTGTCATCTTGTTCTCATTAGCTTTACCCAAGTGAACGCAGGAGACACAGAAAAGAGCCTTAGTTACTACCATCTCATGGGGAACCAGAAATGTGACATCACTAACTCACATATTTAAGGAGTTTAAAAACAATATTTAAGGTGAAGCTATGCTATTTTATCCTAACAAGAGAATTAGAGTCAAGAGGTTTTATAATAATGACCTCTGGAGTCAGACTCTAATCCAAGAGGATTAAATCTCAAATCCACCATTTAACAATGGTGCAACCTTGAGCAGACAACTTATTTGAACCTCACTTGCAAAATATGTACAATAAATATATCCCATTCCTCAAAAGGTTATGATGAGGATTATGGGAAGTGATCTATGTCAATGAGTTTAGGACTGTGCCTATGACATGATAAGTATCAATAAATATTGTAATTATCTATTTTGTGTCTATCATCTAGATATCTATTTATTTAATGGCACTAGGGATTGAATTTAGGGTCTCCCACATGCTAGTCAAAACTCTGTACCATTAACCTACATCCTCAGCCTTTTTTCAATTTGGTATTTTGGGACAAGATCTTGCTAAAATGCCTAGATTAGCCTGGAATTTGTTCTTTAGACCAGGTAGTCATTGAACTTGGCATTCATCCTGCCTCGCTGTGAGATGGAAGCCAGCCTGGTCTACATAGCAAATTCCAGGGTAGCTGGAACTAAAGACCCTGTCTAAAAAAAAAAAAGAAGGAAAAAAGAAATGAAAAGACATGCACAAACACACAAAAAAAGACTGAATCGCCTCAAGAACATAGCAACCCCTCAAGCTAAGCACTAGGAAAATGTTGAACACCAACATCTCCCCCACCCCTGCAACATGAAATGTTTTTACTTTGTAATGTAGTAGGGAAAAACATATGATTCTTAAATCTTCACTAGAAGTCTCAGTGTAGGGTTGAGATGATCTTGGTCAAGTTTTTGTCCTCAGAACAGATTTCTAAATTAATAACTACAAATAGCTGTAAAACATGATTCAGCTAACTAGAACTCATTTTACTGGTATACAACCAGGAATACATTTCTCAAGGGAGAGACACCCAACATAATGCTAAATAATTGCAAGCCATTGTATTTGGCCTAGTTTTTCCCATCAACTACAAAAAACAGATCAGAAAAAGGAGTTTCAGGCCACATGTTGGAGAAGCAAGAAGAAAGAAGGGTACAGAGAAGATCCAGGGGCAGGAGGCACAGGGGGGCCAGAAGGACACAGGCCGGGCTGACATGCCTTGTGCCCTGGACATTGCTGGCTGCCTGAGAGACTGCCGGACCTGTTCACACATGGAAGCAGTCCGGGTTTGGAGAATGACCATTTGAAAGGTTAATGGGAGACAACCAGCAGCAGTTCCAGAGACTGATATGGAACGCCTTTAAGCCCACCTTTCCCATCGCTACCCCTGGGCTCACAAGACAGCATTTCAGACCCCAGGGACACAGCCTGGGTCTTCATCTTTGGAGACCCCAGTGAAGAGATTTTTATGGTGGTCACCTGGAAAACACCTCAATAAGCAAACGCAATACCCTTCACTTCCCCAGACGCCAAGACTCTCCCAGGCATATCCAGCTCAGGGAAGCCAAATCCCAGAGTCAAGAGTGTTATGATCACTAGTAGGCCCTCCTGCCCTCCCTCCCTTCCTCTCTTTCCTAAGTCAGTCCTCCCTCTAGTGACAGGTCGTTTGTAACTGTCTCCTGGGTTTTATTTAGTTGTAGTGTGCACAATTAAATGCTTCTGTAACTAACAGAGTCCTTGTTGAGAAAACAAAATTTAAAAACACACCAAAGTTAGTTTGGTTGTTTTGGCTATGTCTAGAGTGCTTCAGAGGGCCACTGTATTGATCCAATCAACAGTAGAGTAGCCAGCTCTTAATAAAGCTGGATAGAACAAATTGATCAGAAAAAGGTCGATTTGGTACTTAAAATTTAGAAAGCTAGAATCTGAGCTCTGTACTCGTTGGGAACCACCACCACATAAGGTCAGGAATCATATACTTGGGCAGAGTGCCTCACTTGGAAGAAGGAAATGCTGACCCAGAAAAGGACAGTTCCATATTTATTATTTTTATATCTAGTCATATGAAGAAAATTAAACTAGAGAAAAAAGATAATACATGCATTTAAAAAATTCCTTGTGATTATATGGACAATTATTTCAGCCACAAGTAGAATTGTATCCAATAAGCCCAATGTAACCCTCCCTGGCCAATAAAAGAAATGGGATCCAGCACAATCCATTTTTCGTAGTTTCAGGAATGGGCTATGAGTTAGGAGAAATGATGTCCACGTACTTCCTATGACTTCTGAGAAATGAATAGTTTTGAGGCATCTTCACTACCGAAGAGTGAAAGAAAGAGCTAGAGATGCTGGTAGAGTCCCCTTGGCAAAAGCAGCCTGAGCCACCCTGGCCCTGCCCCGGGGAACCTGCTTGTTATTGTCACGTGTGCTGGAGAAAGGTCTGGCTGAGAGCTGTAAAATGTGTGTGGACCCCATGTTTTATGAGCTGCCTCCACAGTTCAGAGGGTGAAAACAGGCAGGGGAAGTGGGATCACAGGCGCATCATCGGCCAGTTGGCAGACATCAGGGAGTGCTGCCAGTGCTACAAGTCACATGTCAACAGGAACAGAGAGTGAGATGCTGGGAGGGAGGCAGAAGTGAGTAAGGGAGGTGGGGAAGGAAGCTCCGACCGCAGGGACCAAGGGGAGGAATTTGTGGACCGACCGGACACTGAACCTCGACGGTATCACAGCTAGTTAAGGGAAGAGCCGGCGGCCACCGCAGCCGCCGCAGCCGCCGCCACCACCACCACCACCACCAAGGCGGGGGTGGGGGGGAGCTGCTCCTCACATTGGGCTCCTGAGCCTCTGCTCCAAATAGGTGTGTCCTTGGTCAGGTCACTTAGCACTGTCCGTTTCTCTCCTCACTACAACAAGAAACCTTGAACTGGTCTCTAGAACACACTCAGTTTCTACCCTGCTTTCATATCCTTAGAGAGAGAGAGAGAGAGAGAGAGAGAGATAGAGAGAGAGAGAGGAAAGCCTCAACTCAGGGGATAAAAGAATTGTCTCAATGTGGCTGGGCAAGGACTGCATTGTGCTTGGCCACTTCTGGTTTGGACTCCACCATCCGGATTAGCCATTCCCCCCAGGTCTGCTATTTCTGGAGCAGATGGGGTCATCCATTGGACCTATTTCACCACTAAGGCATTGAGGCCTGACAGGTCCTCTGGAGACCACCCCTGGGGGCTTTAAGTGCCTGAGGGGCCCACTTGCTACAGCCCCCAGTTTAGGTGGAGTATGCTTTGGGGAAATCTTGCCTTAAACTCAAAACTGATCACACCCTTTAGGAGTTTGAGTTCTATGTTTCTTCTCCAGGGCAGTCTCTCCATTTCCAGCTTTTCTAGAGATGGAGACAGGAAGAAATTTATTTTGTGTTCATCAAAAAGGTACTGATTCTGGGGCTGGAGAGATGGCTCAGGGTTAAGACTGCTCTTGCAGAGGACCCTGGTTTTGATTCCCAGCACCCACATAGCTGCTAACAGTCATCCATAACTCCAGTTACAGGAGATCTGATGCCCTTTTCTGTCCTCCGCAGGCAACACATGACACGGGTGCATTTCCATGCAGGCAATACATGCATACACATTGTCCTAGTTTGTTTCTTCATTGCTGTGACAAAACATTCTGACCACTACCAACTTGGGTAGGAAAGGGTTTATTTATCTTACATCTGGGTCACAGTTCATCAGGGAGCCCAAGGTAGGAAATCAGAGCAGGAACCTGGAGGCAGGAGCTAGAGGACAGGCCATGGAGGAACAATGCTTACTGGCTTGCCCCCCTGGCCCCAGCTCAGCCTGCTTTCTTACGTAACACAGGCCCACCTGCCCAGGGATGGTACCACCCCCAGTGGGCTGGGCCCTCCAACATCACTCAACAATCAAGAAGGTGCCCCATGGACATAGCCACAGGCCAGCCCAATGAAGGCAATTCCCCAATTGAGGCGCCCTCAACCCAGGTGTGTCAGGTTGACACTAAAGCTATCCAGCACACACATATAATAAAAATAATAAATAAAACTTTTTTAAAAAGTACTTATCCATTTATTTGTTACAAACACAGGATGGGCTGTGTGATAGACACTGTGCTGACTGCTATGCCCACCTGGGAAAGCCAGAGCCCCACATAAGAGCCAGTGTGCACAATTTAAGAGTGAAGCACATGCCAAGCTCTAGTGTTCCCAGGACACGCCTGGGGGAAGTTAAGAATAGCTACTGCAGTCCTGACATTTGAGCTAGCTCCTGGAGGAAGAAGTGCCACTCCCAGGCTTTGCAGTTTACCAGGCTGTGCAGTAGAGGGAAGCCATTGACAGCAGAGGACACTGTGCTGGGCGTCACCAAAGACTGACTGCACCCAGAAGACTGATGAGTTCAAGACAGTTGGTTTTTGATATGCATATCCAGGAGAAGACCTCCATGGTACGCATATGATTACAGAACATTATGAATCAAAATATGGAGCATAAGGCTTGAATGAGGGCCACATAAATCTTCTGGATACACATTGCTGAGAAACTATTAAAAAAAAAAAAAAAGTACAGAACAGTATATACAATTTTCTGCCATTTGAATTTCTTTTCTTTTTTCTTTTGTTTGTGTTTTCTCTTGTGAGACAGTCTCACTATGTAGCTCTGGCTGGCCTGGAACTTGTTAAGTAGCTCAGGCTCACCATGAATTCAGATCCACTTGCCTCTGGCATGTGCTACCATGCTGGGCCACATTCACATTTTTTTAAGGTAGGAAATAAATTTGCAATATTATCTACATATTCATATATATCTATGTTGAAGGATTTCTTTAAGAAAAGCCTTATGTGGTGTGCCCTCAGTGCCAAGCACTGCTGTATATTAGCTCTGTGTGTTTGATCTGCCCAGTAATCCTGTAAGGTAGATTGATTGTTCCTCATACCATACACATTAGGCAGAGTTCAAATAACTCCCCAAAGTTAATCAGCCTGTTAACAACAGAGCCAGAACTAGAAAACAAAGTTGGACTCTGTCTCCAGTGCTCCTCACCAATGTGCTTGCCCATCTCTTATGAGCTACTGGTAACATGGTCACTTCTAGAAGGGGAGACAGGCCAGGCATAAAAGCCCCATCAGGTCCCTCATTTCTTCCTGTCCTGGGGCTGTGCTCCTGGTGAATGCCACACAAATTTTAATTATAGAATCTATTGTACCTTTTCATTCAAAAGGCACAAATGTTAAGTCCTAGAAATGGAGCTCCTCTGAGCTTTGTCTAAGATTACAGGCCACACAGAAGCTGCAGGTAGCCAGTGGGTGGAAGGGAGGTTAAGAAGGCCACTGCCCACAAACCCATCTGCTCATAAAGAGCATGGGGACTAGGACCACCACAAGGAGACCCCCCCCAGCTCTGATCCCTCTTTCCTTTCCCTCACTACTTCCCACTTCAAATCAACCCCTGAAGCCACTCAAGGGCAATGTGCTGGGGATGCCAGCAAGAGAGAACTTCCGGGGCAGCTCCCAAGGCTCACTCCCAAGTGGACTTTGCAAAGGGCCAGAGTAGAGAAAACGCACCCTTAATCCTCAACAACCTCCTTCCACCATCTTGAACCAAAAGCCCATATGTTACAACATGCCATGGTTCATTTCAGCAAAAATCAGCTAGCATTCTTCTGACCTGGGGCAAAAAAAAAAAAATCCCTCATTGAGATCCTGAAAAATAACATTACATCATGTTGCCTGTGTCAGGTTTATAAATGGGCCAGGGGGAGGCAGGGGTGTAACCTGACACTATCAAAACACTGGCCCTGCTCAAAGAAAGGAGTCATTGTTGTAGGCTGTCAGCTCCCTTCTGGCTGGAGGTAAAGTGAGATGGGAGACACAGTAGTGGGAGGCCAGGCACTGTACAGGCCCTGACTATGGGTCTAAGCAATCAGGCAGCCCCAAGTCCCCACTTCCTGTGGGGGTGTGTCACCCTGGTTTTATTCTCCTAAGTAATTTTTATTCTGAAACCCCAAAGCAAAAGAATGCTTAGGCAGAGGACAGCAAGGTCCTTGTGATTTTTTTTTCCCTGAGCAAGGCCACTTTTCTAAGTAGACAACCACAAAGAAGCCACATCCCAATGACCATGGGCACACTCACACACCGTGGGCACGCACACAAGGTCACGATTTTATTTGGAAGCCAGAAATGGGAGCATGGCCAAAAGTTAGAAAGAAAAACCCACCTTAGGAAGAATAGCGTGAGCCACCAACACACAACTGAAAAAAAAAAAAATCTGAAAAAAAAAATTTCAAATTGAGGGACTGGGGTTCAGATCAGGAGACAATCAGACAAGACAGCAACAGAATGTGGGGTGGATCGTGGGCCAGAACAGACACAGACCAGCCAAAGGACAAAGTGTTGGCACGAAGATTAAAAACATTTTAATGCACAAAAGGAGAGGGAAAAGGATTTATCGTGAGAGAAAGTTCAGAAAATAAAAAGCGAGGCAAATGGAAGCCAGTCGGACTGGAGACAGAATTCATTCTGCTGGGCAAAACACTGAATTTGATTTTCTCTTTTCTTTCTTCCCCTTTCCCAGCTCAGCCTGGGAGAAGAGCATACAAATGGCCCATCCCTAGCAGAACATGCATAGATACTTTTGGCAGGAGCACCAGTTGGGCTTGGCCTGCCAGCCAGTCCTCCCAGAAAATGATGCCGCTTCTGTGATCACCAAGGACAACAGGCCTGAGGTCAGAGAGCAGAGGGGCTTGGTGCAGAACTGATAGCCTTGTCCTTAGTTCTGATAGTCAGCTTGCCAGTTTCCACGCAGTTGTAATCTTATCATTGTTCCATAAGCACCTTAACCTCTTGTAAAAGTTCTCTCCACCCATCCCTAATGCCTCCAGGGCTTAATTCACAAAGCAGCCACACAGACCACTAGGTTCCATACAGACCACTAGGTTCCCGGTTGCTAAATGTTGCTTTTATGTTAACTCCACCAAATCTTTGGAACAAAACTAGGATCCCCTTAACTAAGGTGGAATGGTGCTCCATGGCCCAACTGCAAGGTCCTTCAGAAGGCTTACACTCCCGGAGCTCTGGAACAAGCCCCTCCCTGCTTCAAAGACAAGGGAGGGCCCCCTAGACCACCCTCCAAGCTCACAGCTTACTTGTCCCTTGCAATTCCAGTCCCCTGAGTCTTTCTGCGTCTGGGAGCATTCTTGGAGCCAAAGTGTGCTCATTAGAGATGATGGCAAGCAGGGATGGGGGACTGGGGAGTCAGAAGAGGAGGCAAGCCAGGATTGCCTCAGTACTAAATCTCACAAAGGGAGCTGTCCAGGGGAGAAAGGGTAGGTCCTTGGGCATGTATCCATGAACTTGGACCAAGCATTTGCTGCGATGCCTTTCAGGATTGGAGTGTCTGGTGCTTCTCCACCACTGAGGAAGGTTTTGCTCTGACATCTCCAGCCATGGACATCTTTTACTGCTGAAAATGTCCAAGGAGTGTCTAACTCTCTTCCTCTTCTTTCCTAGGATCCTCCAAATTGTTCACTACGTTTCACTGAACAAGGATTGCGTGCCCAATATGTGCTAGGCATTGGATTAGCTGCTGGGTGTCCGGTAGCCACATAGGAATAGTCTGTGTGTCTAAACTCACTTGTTTTCCTTTCCTGCCCCCTCAAACTCTTGCCGAACCTAGTCAAGAGACTGTGAAGGAGTCTCATGAAATCCACATGATTTTCACTGATGCCACCAAAGAGCAGTCCCCAGACTCTTGGAGCAGCTGAGGGTCTCAGAGAGTCCAAGTTGGGGTGGGGGGGACAAGGGGGGTAGGGAAGGTGTTGAGGGGAAGAGATGAATTGTGGGGAGTGACAAGGTTTAAAAGAGAAAGGTATGAGGGCATGATGGTGCTGTTAGGAATTTGTCCACACAGTGTTTGCATATTGGACTTGTTCTGCCATGTGACTACCCCAAGGTATTCATGCCTGTGATTAATAAGAAGAAAATCCTGGTGCAAAAACTAAAATTTTTTAAAAGTCGCCTAACATGCTGGAGCGTGGTGGGGTGACAGAGAGCAATCTTTGTGTTCTTAGAGACCTGGGCTCTTGTCCTGAACTTTTCCCTGTCAGGAAGACAAGAAGAAATGGGACGGGGGGAGGGGGGGAGTGCTAAAAAGTCTCCTGAAAATTCTGACACCACAGGCCCTAAATTTATTTTCTCATTAATGAGTAAAGGGGGAATTTATTATTTGAAGCAATGTCTGCTTTATATCAACTCCTTTCTCCTGTTTTTTTACCCCAGACAGTGGCATTCCAAGGAGACCAAGAGCAGATGTTTTATATTTCAAGGAAGAATGGTCTCCCCCAATTCCTGAAAGATTCCTGGAATTCTTATACTTAACAAAAATTAGCTACAGAGAAAAATACATCATGAATCAGGGGCCCAGGGTGCCTCTGGAACTTGATGGCTTCTGTCCTTCTTCTTAGTAATCTGTCACCACCCCAAATCTCTGCCTGCTGCCCACTGGCTTCCATGGAAATACCCAATGTAGCCAGTTCTTATAGCTACTGGAGACGTTCACCATATTTCACAGTTGGAGATGCCAATCCTGAGCCATAATTTCCAAGAGCTGGGAGTGGGAGTCAGCCTGAGTTCTCATTTGAGTTCCATCTATGCTCTGCTAACCAGTTCAACAATATGCATCTCCATGACCTCATCTATCCAAGAGAAACAAGAATGAACAATGAAACTTTTTTTGTAGTACTGATACAAAGATTCAAATACCCACTAGTAAGTTAAATACTTACAAAAGTATAAAGGAATTCTATTAAAATCATTAACGTCTGACATTCTGTTCATAAGATTTTGTGTTAACCGTTACACTGCTCACACATGTGGAGGGTAACGTTAGCTCCACACCACACTGACTGAGCTGGCCTCAGCTACACTCTCAAAGGCTACTCACCCTCTGTGAGATTCTTTTCCATCCTTTATGAAAGATATTGCATCCTTTAACTGCTGAACATTTATTCAATCAACATTTATTGAGTACCTGGCACAGTACTTGGCACATGCTGGGTGCTCAGTAAATATCTAGTGAATAATGAATGCACCTAATACAGAGAATTAAAAAAAAATGCATGGCAAGCTGCCATCAGTCCTGGATCCTGAATTTACATCGGAGCTCACTAATGGATTCAAATGTGTTTCTCTAAAGACTCTGGACTCAGCTTATAATACTCAGACTTGGTACATGGGATGAAATCTGCCATTCCTGACAGAGGCACAAAGAGCAAACACATTTTGTCCCTGATTTCATGGAACTTATAGATCACTGAGAGAAAGACAAATGTCATATAATAGATTCTATGAGAGACACAGAAGAGCCCAGAGAAAGCCTGTGGCATCTAATAGCACTTCGGAGGCCACAGCTGTCAAACTCTGCTTGCCTTCTAAGTACTGGTTCCTCCAGGTTTCTCCTCTGCCTCCTTTGCCCATTCCCTTCACTACCCACTTTGCAATTCTCACATTCTCGGAGTCCTGTTAGGATTCACTTCTCTTCTCTGTGTAGACACTCTCGGGTCATCAAAGTCTCACTCAAGATCTCAGTTGCCAGTTACATGCTGACTACATTCAAATGGTGATCTTGAGCCTCAAGTTCTCCCCGTGTGAGGCTGCAGACATAGATTTCCAGCTTCCCACTTAGACCCGCTTGGCTCTGCCAAAGTCTACTCAAGACTTCACACATAGCAGCCCTTTCTGTCTTGTTCTGTAGCTCTCCTCAGCTTCTGACCTCTTGATATAAACCTTTAAAGGACAACCATTCCACTTTCAAACTGAAAACTTCTCCTTCCAAACCCCTCCCCACTAGCAAACTTTTTAAAACTGAGTCTCTAAAATACCTTTTTGTTAAAAAACAATCATTTGTTCTAGTCTACTGTGTTCTATCACTTTTAGATGGATTTTTCCCCCAATCTCATTCCTTCTTTGAATTGCCTTAAAGCACAAATCTGACCTGTGTCTACTTTGTATCACTTTGTCCCCCATCCACTGATTCAGTCCCCTGTTCCCTTCGAGATCCTGTGTTAACTTTGGCATAATAAGACCCCATCTACTTGTTCCATTCGTGCCCTGTGCCAATCACTCAAATCACAAGACTGCCTTCACCCATGCTGGGTTCTCAACCTGGTATACCGCCTGCTTGGTGTTCAGATTGTTTTAACATCCTTCAGAATCCAGAAACGCCATTCCACTGTCACCCTGGAATCCTTCCCTAATAATGAGTTTATACTATCCTCTGTAAATAGATGATTTTACAAGATTCTGAAATTCCTCTTTAATAAAAACAATTGTTTTGGACACATGACAGTATGCATGTTTATATCATCTGCCTTATAAAATTCACTAGTATCCTAAGTTGGTTAACTTTCATTAAAGAAGTATCAAGTCCTTACCATGTGGTGGGAACTGGTCTGGTTGCTAAGCATAGAGCAACAGGACAAAGTCTCCACCATCATAGCAAACAGATGCCTCTGGGAATGACAATCTACAATACAGTATCTGATTACTGGACACTATAATCTATTGCAAAGTTCATTTATTAGAGGAACTGGAAGATAAAAATTATTTTGCATATACAAGAAATTATAACTCTTGAATAACAAGACTTGTAAATCCTTTAAAGCTATAAGAAATTAGTTTTACCCCTCACATGCTTCCTGATGTCTGTTGTCATCAAAGTGCTTACTGTTATGGAAAGGAGAGGCAGCTACATAAAAATCTAAACAATTTAAGGAAATTAGAGGAAAAGCATGAATTACTGAAAGGGTCTGAATTTATAGGATTTTAGTAAAAAAAAATCTTAAAATTTTATGAGACATGAACACTAATTACTAATAAACCACATCTATAAAGAGGCACCATCAAGACCTGCTTTTCAGATCAGAGTGTAAATTAGACTCAGTATGTAAATGGATGCTGTTTACTTTATAAAGCCTTTGAAGTTTATTTCTTGAAAGTGGCTCTGTAAGCCCCTGGAGCTATCTTGAGTTTATAAACCCAGTACCCAACACATCTAAATGCTCAATATTTATTTATTAATTTAATAGTTGTATTATTTATATGCCTGGTCAGCTGCTTTTTATGAGAAGACTTCATAAATCACCTAACATTTTAAACCTAGGGGCTTAAACTAATGGGATCATATTGTGCCTATTCTAAAAGAAGGGTATAGGAGTGGGAGGGACAGCTCAGTCAGCAAAGCAAGGAGGACTTGACTTCAGCCCTGAGAATCCACATTTAAAAGAATAAAATAGCCAAATGTGCTGGTGTCTGTGCTTCTAATTCCAGCACTGGGGAGGAGGAGACAGAAGAATCCCTGTGGTTTCCTGGTCAGACAGCAGACTTGGTGAGCTCCTGGTCAGTAAGAGTCCCTGTCTTAAAGGAAATGGACAGTCTTCCTGGGGATGACACCCAAGGTTGTCCTCTGGCCTTCACATGCATGCACACATGTTCTCATTCTCTCTCTCTCTCTCTCTCTCTCTCTCTCTCTCTCACACACACACACACACACACACACACACGGGGTGGGAAGAGAAAGAGAGATGTGGATACACATGTACCACATGTACACATAGGATTTTTTTTATGATAAAAGAAAATCGCTGGGCATAGTGGTGCACTCCTTTAACCCCAGCACTAAGGAGGAGAGGCAGGCAGATCTGTGTGACACTGAGGTCAGTCTGGTCTATATAATGAGTTCTTGGGCCAGCTAGGGTTATAGGGAGACCCTATCTCAATAATAAATGGGTGGAAGGATGGATAGATAGAAGATAGATAAAAAGGTGCGTTGCTGCAAAAATGTTCTGCCATTTTACCCTTCCCCACCTTGTAGCAACCACACCTGGCTAACCCCGTTTCCCTTTTCGGTGCCTTTTAGCCTCCCTTTTAGTCCTGTGTCCGTGTGTCTGTGTATTTGCGCGTGTGTGTGAGTGTGTATGTGAGTGTGTGTGAGTGTATGTGAGTGTATGTGTATGTGTGAGTGTGTGTGGGTGTATGAGTGTGAGTGTGTGTGAGTGTATGTGAGTGTGAGTGTGAGTGTGTGTATGTGTGTGTGTGAGTGTATGTGAGTGTGAGTGTGTGTATGTGTGTGTGCATGTGTGTGAGTGTATGTGAGTGTATGTGTGTGAGTGTGTGCATGTGTGAGTGTATGTGAGTGTATGTGTGTGTGAGTGTATGTGTCTGTGAGTGTGTGAGTGTGTGTGTATGTGAGTGTGTGTGAGAGTGTATGTGTATGAGTGTGTGTGTGTGTGCGCGTGTGTGAGTGTGCGTGTGTGTGAGTGTATGTGTGTGTGTGTGAGTGCGTGTATGTGTGTGTGTGAGTGCGTGTATGTGTGTGTGTGTTGACGCTCCACTCACAGAAGGCTGCTACTGCTATGGGATGTGGGAGGACGATTTGCTTGTCTTTCTTCTTTCTTTAGTTTCTTTCCTTATTTATTTGAAAACGGTGAGAAGTTTCAACTATAATTTATCTTAAAATGTAGTATTTCACAAGTGAAAAAGAAAAAAGGATACCTCAGTCCTTGATATGAGGAGGTTACAGGAAAAGCCTCAAAGGAATGACTCAGCTGTATGCCAAGATTCGTTTCCTACTTATTACTAAGAATTCTTCCTATTAAAATTTAATGCAGTCTTCTCTAGCAGTTCATTTTGTCTGCCAAGTCCTTTATGACTATTTTGATAAGTTATTTATGCCACAGTCATAAGTGTATTGCATAAGCAATGCCTTACAGGACAGAATAAGAAGTCACGTCCACTCCTGATTCTGTAAGAACTGTTAGCTCCTGTGACATGCAGCTGACACTGAATGCTGGCCTGAATGGTAGAGCATTGTGGTATACCTCAGGCACTCAATACTTGCATGAATGTACTACTATGAAGGGTACATCAGAAGTCTAGCTGAAAACTTCTGTAATGAGAGCGCTGCACAGTCACAACGGAAATGGACTGCTGCAGTTTTGATGAAATGGTAGACCAAAATGCTAGACACACAATGTGGCCTAGTCATGTTCTGCAACCTCTGTGATCTGCACTTCACTCTTTCTAAAACAGGAATACAATAGCAAATCAAAGAAGATGAGACCCAGTGTCCATCATGATCACTGGCAAATACTGTGCACTTCAAATTACCTAGTAATACATCATAGATACAGTTCATGCTTTCTATACAAAAGTTACACACCAGATCAAACTTAAAACTTAACATGTGCACAGCTGAGATGTCTAGGAAATACTCTGAACCCAAGGAAATCACACATAGGTGCTCTTCACACATATCACACTTTGTCTCTGGGTAGAAAAGAATTTTCAGTAAAGGTCATCATAACTTAAACAAACAAACCCATAAGTCTCTAAAACAACCCAGTAGTACTGTGGGTGCCTCACACAATGCAGTTTAAAAACACATACCACAGTGATTTACAAACTTTAGAAACATGTGAGTGATTTTTGCATACACTGCCATGGATCTCTATTTTCCTGTAACACAGCTATTCAGGTTTACATGTATCAACACTGTGATGGGTTCAGGCTATGTATGGGCAGGCCCTCCACACCGCACAGCTGCTTTCCTTTTCTCTAATTTTAATTCCCAATACATAAAACAGGTCTAAAAGTTCTCCATTCTGTTTAGTTCCAACACGAGCAAAATGACTGTTTTGCATACATGAATTCTAAGATTGGCTTTAAGAGAAAAAAATGAAGTGTATACACACACACTGAGAGAGAGAGAGAGAGAGAGGGAGAGAGAGAGGGAGAGAGAGAGAGAAAAGACATTTTAGGAGGAAAAAAGAATAAACTCTTTTGATTCTGCTTCATAATGGAAAAGAAAAAAAGGCGCTTTTCATTATTCCCACTATGCTCCTTTTTAAAAAACCCAGAAGGAGTGGGTTTGGAAGAAGGAAGGAAAGTAGCAGACAATAAAGAAGGGGGGGGACTGGCTGCAGAAAAGGGGGGAGGGAGAGGCAAGAAAAAAGAGAAGAAAGGAGAGATGAAACCTGACACTCAGGAACTCAGGCCTCCAGCAAGACTCCTTGGACTGAAAGCTTGCCAGCTTGGATGTGGAATGGTTCCAATCGCAGCCTTCATTAACGCTTCATACACTCAGCCTCTAATTTACAACCATTTAGGCAAACATTCTACAAGTACTTTTGGGGACCTCTGAGGACAGAAGAAATCTAAGAGAAATTAGATGCCCAGAGAACTCCCTCAAAGGCAACAGCCCTTTTGTGCAAGCCAACAAATGAGCTGCAATTTTAGGGTGTCTGTTGGGGCTCTGGAGATGGTTACAATAGAGACAGAGCCAATGGGAAGCTGTGGATGATGGGCAAGGTTGGGGTGCAGGGTACATGACAGGTGTGTGGAAGCTCTTTCTGTGAGAGTTGCTTGTGCCTGGGCTGAGCAGTGTCTATAGGTGGAGGGATGTGCACAATAGCTAAAGGTGCGCTCTGCTCATATGGCCTAACCTTGCTCCTTGAGTGCCAGAGACCAAATTAAGGGACCAGGATTCATAGGTGAGTACAGATACTGAAAGCCAGCTAAGGGGCTAGCAGAGTAGGACCTTCCAAGGTCAATTTCAATAGGCCTTTCTATCTTTCCCCAAGCTTTGTTTCTCTTCAGTTCATACCAGCACAAACAGTGAACACCACCCACTGTAACTAAGCAAGGCCTAGAACAGGTCAGGCAGCTTTTCTTCCAAGGCCACAGTAAAAAATCAATCTCAGCCTGAATGGGAGTCCAGGAAAGAAGATTGAAGTCCCTCTCCTTTGGCAGGAAGATTGGGGGGTGGGGGGAGCGCTAACCAGAGTAGCTTTCAACTACCAACTTTACCCAAACAGATTGGATTTTCAGTGTAGATTAGCATGAGATCCACAACACTACCCTTTGGGGTGGCTGAATGGAATCAAGGAACCCTCAGAAGGAGAAAGATGGTTCCAGACCTTCAGGGTGAAATGACCATCTCAAATCCCTCCAGCATGGGCTACAGGGAAAGCTTATCCCAAGAGCTACAGGGTACTCATCTGCAAAGCATCCAAACACAACTTGTAAACTCATGTTCTCTTTCCTGGAGCAACAGGGAAATACAGAGATGGAGCTCTCAATGAGAGGGAGCCCAAGGCAGGGTTTGAACACCAGCTGGATCCAGGTAAGATAACACCATGCCTGGCTCCACAGGACTGAAGACCCTCCTCTCCCAGCTTAAATAAGGTCTAGGTCTCCCTCCTTTCCACGCCCTCCAGAATAGGCCTCCCCGCTAGAGTAAGATGCCAACCCTACCAGCACTCCGATGGTCTTTTCCACTGCCGGTGCTGAGAATGAACCAGGCTTCTGGGAACTTTTCTGGTGATTGCTGAGGCCTCAGGAAAGCCTCAGTTCCCTAACTCTCTTCTATCAACTTCATAAAAATCACAGGTGCTTTGTTAGCCTGAGTACTCTAATGGGGGTTGTGGAGAGCCACTGCTGAAGTAAAACTCCGGCACAGTGCAGAACAGCGTTCACCTTTGTGTCTGCTGTTCTGTAAGCAGAGGGGTCCGGTATTTACGGAATGTGAGACATCCTGTAATGTCTGAAAATAACAGCCTCTAATCCACTACAGGCGAGCTGTATAGATTGATTCAGTCCTGGTCTGGCCTTGATCCTGAGACGGGAGGAGAATGTGAAAGAGATGGCCAGGTCACTTTAGGGATGGAATCTGAAACCAAGAAATACAGTAAACAAAGGGTCCCACAAGGAGAACCCCTCTAACCATCAGGCCAGGGCTTTAGCTAATTGAACTACATGGTGATAACAGGAATGGGGAGCCTCAGCAAAGGAAAGGCCTGCCAGTCACTGGTTTTTCATGGCCAGAGAAGGAGTATGAGCTTAGTTCCGTGTAAAAGCAGACTAGTTAGGTCCTTAATATTTTTATAATTTTAGTCTCACCTTACAGTAGGTATGGATCGTGTGTGTGTGTGTGCGTGTGTGTGTGTGTGTGTGTGTGTGTGATACGAATGCATACATAAAAGCCTGTGTGCATGTGGAGGCTAGAGGTTGACATCTGGTGTCCTCTGTAATCATTCTCCACCTTATTTTTTAAGACAGGGTCTCTCATTGAACCTGGAGCTCACCAACATTGCAAAACTAGTTGGACCAACGAGCCCCAGGGATCCTCCCGTCTCTGTCCTCCTGGCACTGGGATTACAGGCCCACATAAATGAGCCCAGCTTTTTACATAGGCCCTGAGGATTGAACTCAGGTTCATGCTTGCATGGCAAGCATTTAACTACCTAAACCATCTCTCCAGCCCTACATTTTGGGTTTGGGGGGCAGTCTTGACTTATGTACCCTATCCAAAATTCCCCATAACTATGGTCATGGTTGTCAAATCAAATAGCCTCTAGAGCTTTAGAAAATGGAAGCACAGCAAGTCCTCCACACTGGGAAAGGAAGCTTAGACCGCTAGGATGATTCTGGTCCTAGTCGTGCGTGCCCTTTAACTGGCAGCTGTGAGCTAAAATTTGCTTTGGAAAGTAATTCTTCCTGAAGTCTGAAGACACACTGGCTTCAACTTTTGTTGACTTCTATCAAAAGAGCATAGAAGCTTTTTGAGAAAAAAATCGGGAGGTTGGGGGTGGGGGTAGAGGGTTGTTCAAAGCCTAGTTTTCCCTTAGCAAACCAACAGCAAAAATAAAATGAAAAGGAACATGTATGAGAGTGGATTTCCTTCTTCTCAGCCTTAGCTGCAGCAGCAGGCCCTCCCAAGGGCCGGACCTGCCTATTTTGAGCTCCCTAAATATTTCTATTATTTAACAGAACAAGAAGGCATCAAGTATCCACCCAGTCACCAGGTAGCCTGTGTCTAAACTCCATTCCCAGCTGTCCCCATCCCAGGCCCATGTGTTCTCTCTCTACCAGAGGGCTAGGCCCACCCCAGACAGCTTTTGTAAGTCTCAACCCTCCACAGAAAAATGATGGGTTTGAACTATTAACCCTTCCCCAGAAAGGACTGAAATTTAGAAGAGACCACTGACAGAAATATTAACGTGGGAATACCATTTAAACAAAAATAGTAACAAGCCAAAAATATGTCCAACACTTGTGAGCTCACCTGAAGAAAGAGAAAAGAAACGAAATTGGTAGGTGCTGTCGCCAAGAGGCAGAAGGAGAATGTGGGACTAAGATCAGGATCTTTTAAGAAAGAGCCAGAACTGGGATTCAGGGTGGTACCAGAGGGAAACGTCTACAGGGAGATAAAGAAAAGCAGGAGGAAACAGTCAGACTGACACAGCTATGGACAAAAACATCTTTCTTTGATGAAAAGTCAGAAGACAAAAATGAGACTACCTATGTAAGGGGTGACAAAGCAGGCTGCCCCTTAGTAAGGATGAGTGGGTAGGACCGGCGAGAGCCAGGACAAACCAGGATTCAAAGCAGAGCTGGGCCACAAACCTGTTGGATTACTCTGGGCAATCCAGCATGACTTTCTTTTATGTAAAGGGGCATAATGAGACCGCTCCTTCCTACCTCCAGGTGGTTTTAAAGGTCAAATCTGATCATATAAATGAAATGTGCTGTGTAGTTCAAGGCACCACACAAATGTCAAGCTATTTCAGGTATAAGGCTCTTTATGAAAAATGTGGCTGCCCAGGTAGCCCTTCAAGAGTGAAGGAGGATAAAAGAAGCAGAGCACTGTGGGGGAGGGTGGAGCTCCTTGCCTGGAAAGGGTAAGAACCAATGTCAAGGCCAAGGGGGAGCAGGTTTCTTTGGTTTTTTTGTTTCTTATGGGGGTACCCACTGGCCTGGAACTGCCTTATGTAGACTAAACTGGCCTCAGTCTCACAGGGATCCACCTGCCTCTGCCTCTGTCTCCTGAGTGTTGGGTTTAAAGGCATCACCCAGCTGGGATCAAGCTTAAGGCTCCAAGACATCTAAGCAAAGATGGGAAGGGGGTGACACCACACCCCTGTGATCATGAGACACCTGTGGAGATAAGCATGGTTCACGTCCCACAGATGGCTCCCCCAGCTCTAGAGTGTCCAGTGGACGTCCACATAAGTTGGAGGAGAAGCATACAAAAAGCTTCGCTCCTTCACACTGTGCCTGCTCTCCAGCTCGGTCTTGTGTGAAGGGATTCAGCTTTCCTTCTGGGATGTGAAGGAATGAGGAAGGGGAGAGAATTCTTAATCTACTAGCCAGGTAAAAGGCAAATGAAAAAAACCCCCACAAGACCAGAAATGTATGGTAGTAATTTACAAGGGTTTGTTATTGTTGCTGTTGTTATTGTTGTTTTTAAGTTGAAGATTCTGAAGCTGGAGAGATGGCCCACTTGATAAGGGGCTTGCTGCACAGGCATGGGGACCTGAGTTCGGATCCCCAGCATCTACATAAAAAGCCACGTGTGGCTGTTGGCATCTGTAATCCCAGACAGGGAGACGCAGAGACAGGAGGATCCCTGGAGCTTGGTGGCTCCAGGTTCAGTGAGAAACTTAAAAAAAAAAAAAAAAAAAAAATAGGTGGAGGGTAAGTTACTGAGGAAGCCAGCAGACATCGACCACTGGTCTCTACATGTACATACATGTGAATGTGTACCAACACACACATGCATATATGCCAATGAATAAGTACACATACATAACGTGTGTGTGTGTGTGTGTGTGTGTGTGTGTGTATGCTCGTGCGCTCAAGAGAGAGCGTGCCAAGGGAAAATAAAAGCTGCAGTAACTTCCAGAGTTAGAAGCCACAAATTCATTGGATGCACCATATTTATAACATGATACAAGACCCCCAACACAAAGGCCATGAAAAATCTATCTGTTTTGAGGTCCTTGCTACTTTGAGACAGGGTCATGCTATTGTAGCCCAGGATAGCCTGAAACCGTGTCAGTCTGCCTGTCTAGCACTTCTGAGTGCCTCAGGCATTGGAGTGAGATTAGAGGCCTATGTCACAATGCCTAGCTAAAATGTCCATTCTTTTTTTTTAATGTGTATATGTATGTGCCTGAGTGTACATATGCTCACCACATGCATACAGGAACCCACAGAGGTCAGAAGAAGATTTCAGATTCCCTGGAGCTGAAGTTACAGATTATTTTGAGCCAGCATGTGGGCACTAGGAACTGAATTGCAGTCCTCTGCAAGAACAGTAAATGCTCTGAAGTACTGGGCCATCTCTCCAGCACCAAATGTCCATTCTTAACAGTAAGGTCCTAAAATGTGGAAGACACTAAGAATTCATACAGGGAATGTACTCACCAGGTCCTCCCTTCAAGAAAACAAATTTTGGCGGGCTGGGGGTATAACTCATTTGGTGGACTGCCTAGCATGCACACGATTCAAAGCTCAATCCCTAGCACTACATGACCCCAGCACAGTTACATACATCTGTAATTGAGTCACTCAGGAGGTAGAGGCAGGAGGACCAGAAATTCAGCTACATAGAAATGGGGAGTCTGAGGCCAGCCTGGGCCATATAAGACCCTGTCTCAAAAAAACAAAAAAGGAGGGGCTGGAGGATATGGTAGAAAATTCTCTCTGTATATTCAAAAAGTTCTCCAGTGATACCAGCGTTCAAACAAAGCTGTACTGTTCTCTTTTCAGAAGACTCTTGTATTTTCCAACCACAAATGATACCATTTCTCTTCTAACAGAGTGATGCAACCATTTTTCAATGAGAAAGCCACCAGCTCCATTCCTTCTACGTAAGACAGGTTAAAAGGGGGTTAAATCTAGAAGGTCTCCGAGGCCAAATACACCCATCCTGGCCGAGAGGAATCTGACCAGAATTATACAAAAAGCAGCACATGCGACAATAATCAGTTTTCAGACATCTTCACTAAAGAATCACTCCTTAAAAAAATGCTACTTCAGGGTTGAAGAGATGGTTCAGTGGTTAAGAGCACCTACTGCTCTTTCTAAAGACCAGAGTTCAGTTCACAGCATCCATATTGGGCAGTTCTCAATTTCCTGTAACTTTAGCTCCAGGGGATCCAATGCCCCTGGCTCCATGGGCACCTGTACTCATGTATTCATATCCACACACAGATACACACGTATACACACAATTAAAAAAATAAAGTATTACAAAAAGTGTAAATAGTACACGTCATAGAAATAAACCTGCATAGCCACCAAAAATAGTGACCTCCGTTAGCTTCCTATTTGTGTCAAAATCAGTCCAGATGAGGGCCATTGCTCTAGATCTGAAGGTTGAAAGATGCAAACGCATTTAAGAGGACCAGGTGTATAATGAAATAAAAGTAACTCGTGCGATGGGGACTGTGGGGAACTGCAAAGCTCATACAGCCTCTCAAGGAAGAGGCATTTTTATCATGCAGGAATGCAACCCAGTTTTAAAGAATGGTTTTGCAAGGATCAGAACATAGATTTGTACGTCAATTTGAAACCCTAATGCACTTGAACTTGACCTTTTCTATAAAAAAGATATTTCAGGGACTACTTTAATTGTTAAGATACTAGTGTATTGAAGTCTAAAAATGCCTGCACATCAGCTAAACGAAACATGTACCTAGCTTCCCATTGTATATTGTATTTGGATAGAAGTAACTGGCTTTCTTAGCTGGGAAATTCTACTTTTCATTTTTCTAGTCTATGTTCAGGGTGCCATATTAGACTCCACCAAAGCCCTAAAAATTATAACCTTTGTAGTTATTTTGTCAGGTATATTTCCCTAGAATATATTTTTCCTAGCTGGTCTAGGTTGGGTGTCTCTTCCTGTCATTTTTTTCTTATGAGCCCATTTGCAAGGATAGGTTCTCATTCTGTGTTCTTTAGAGCACCTTTCATACAGCTGTTGATTAACACTAAATAATAATGATGTTTATAATAATGGCTGTCAGTAATCATAACCATAACCACCATTGCCATAAATAAGACTTCCCACCAGAGCGTTCTCAAAACCAGCACATATACTACCATCAGGTGGGTTGGGAGATGACCTGCACAAAGCGAAGCTAGCCTGGGCTGTGACAGTGAGCAATTAATCATAAGCTATGTGCCAAAGGTGGGGATTAAGGAATACTCATCTTCTTTATAAAAAAGAAGGCTCCCACTGTCGTCACCCAGCCAGGTAACTGACCTTGTTTTCCATTAAAGCTGCTCAGTCTTAGACAGAAGAAGCATCATTCATGTCATCCTCAATTGCTTTATGGCCAGCCAGGCACTGTGGGACCATTACTGAAAATTGCTCTCCTGGCACTGCCCACTTGGTTTACCAAAACAACTTGCCAAGGGCACACCACACAGTTTCCAGGGATTTTGGAAGTAAATAACCTAAGTCCACAGGATCATGCAAAGAAAGTTCTGAACAGTCAGGACCCCATTCCACAGCCTTCTGTAAGACAGAAAATCTATGGCTTTCCACAACCCTAGAACATGGATGTACTGAGCAATCAGGAGACTCTCTAAGCCACTAAAAAGAATGCACCAGAACTTTCAGGACAGGCATGGGACTGTTATAAAGCTTACTAACTAATAGTGAAAACCTTCTCCTAGCCTGAGCTGGAGTATAACACAAGTGGGCCCATGTCAAATTATGAACAGAAGCGTCTTTGGCATTCATGACTAAAGATGAGTGAAGGCTACATAAAGAAAAGAGCTCTGAAGGGAGGATTCTCTCATCCCTGCCTTTTATTAATCATACTTCCAAGTGTCAGTGTCTTAATAAAATTAAATACTTAGGCTAGATCTGCAAGGTCCAATAAGAAAGCTTCTAGCCAGTTATGACTACTAAGCACTTAAGGTACAATCATCTAAATTAAAATTTATGTAAAATACATACCAAATTTTGAAAACAGCATAGAAAAGAACATAAAATATCTCTAATAACTTTCATATTTGTTACAGGATGAAATAATATTTTAGACACTGAACTATATATAATGTGAACGCATGCATGCTGCTTTCTGAGTTTGGAACGTAGCAATTAAAAGACTCTAAGTTTTCAACTTCAACTTGAAGTTTCTCTCTGCCCAACTCGCTAGTTCAGAGTGCAGCTTAACAGCCTGCATTTTTTGGGGGGATTTTTGGGTTTTTTTTTTTTTTTTTTTGTTTTTTTTTTTTTTAAGCAGAATGTCTTTTTGAGAGAGGGTCTCCCTGTAGCCCCAGCTGGCCTAGAACTCACTATGTAGACCAGGCTGGCCTTGAACTCACGGGGATCTGCCTGCTTCTGCTTCCTGAGTGCTGGGATTAAAGGCATCAACCTGAATTTTTTTTAATTTTTAGTTTTTATTTTACATGTATGAGTGTATGTAAGTGTACCAGTGTCATGCAATGCCTACAGAGGTCAGAAGAGGGCATCAGATCCCTTGGAACTGGAGTTATGGATGGTTGTTAGCCACTATGTGGATACTAAGAACCAAACCCGGGTCTTCTGCAAGAGCAGTCAGTGCTCTTAACTACTGAGTCATTTCTCCAGCCCTATAATCTGTGTTTTTATTGATGTTTGCCATAGTAATCTTCCCATGCCAAGTGAGAAGTGGAATGAGATTCATACCTTTACAGAGCCAATCTCCTCATCTCTAAAATGGGGCTAAAGCCACCATTGATGTGAAATGACAAAGGAAAATGATTAAAAAACACCAAGGGCTGTGCGAACTGAGTTATTGGATCAGTCACACTATGCTACCAGTTCCCAAAAGGTTCCACTAAGGGACAGCCACTGGAATGGCAGGCAAAAAGGAATGAAGTGGGGAACCTGAAGCTTCTCCAAAGGACTGAAACACCAGTCTCACCCCCAAAGGCTTGAAAAGATGAGGAGCAAGGGAAACCCAGAAAGTCCTGCAGAGCTAAGGACGGACATGCCAGCACCACAGTGGTACCCATCAGGTTTGTCTGCCGACTGGGTTGTGACTGCCATGTTGCTGGTCAGTAGTGACTCCATCTTGGGGCCCAGTTTGACCTAACAGGACTGAGGAAGACACTCTTTGCCCCAAATCACAATGCACTTTGTACTCTACAGGAAACGCACAACCACGTTTTCAGCTTAGCAAATTTAAAAAGGAAAGAAGAAACAACGTTTTTACAAAGTTTTGTTCCTGATCTTCACCTGTTGTGTAGACTGCAGTGTTTGCAGATAAGCCACATTTTTATAGATAAAGTAGTCTCACAGAAGTGAAACACCCCTCTCTGGAAACCACTAAAACTGGAATGCCATAGATTTCTCCCTGCCTAATACATTCTTCCCACCAGGAAGATGAGAAGGCCAGGGAGTATAAGATAAACACAGTATCCTTAACCTTTGGGAGTACAACTTAATTTTTCTGGAGTAGTCTTGGTATCTAAGGTCCATGCAGCATTTGAATAAAAAGAAGTATGAGTGGTCCCAGCAATGCACCGACATTCAAAATCCAATAGTATAACTGTGTCTGAATCAATAAGTAGGTGTTAGGTTTAAAAAGAATGTTAGGTTCCAAGCTACAGAGGCTACAGGATTAATAGTTCTCAGTATGAAGGGGAAAGAGGAAACTACCTGCCACAGGACAGACGGCTCTGAGAACAGAGGGCAACATCCATGGTCAGCATGATGGAGAGGTTAGGGGTGGGGCTGGTATGCTGGAGGAAAGGGAGATTCCACTTGGAGGCACAGGGTGGTATGGGAAAGAAGGGAAGACCCTGGGGAAAAGGGTCAACTAGCTGGACAACTAGCTGAGGTCACAGATCCTGTCTGGCTCCCTAACTGTGTGCATGTGCCAGGCCAATTTTAGCAACTTGTTCCCTTTCCTTCCCCTGGAAGCAGGTGAGACCTTGCCCCAAAACTTTCACTGCCACCTCAAGCACCCAGGGTGCTGTGGTGAGAAAGCAGGCACAGGGCCATGACCTCAACTTCTTCCTTTTTGCAACATGCCATCAAATGTGCAGACTTGAGAACTAAATGGCCGGCTGGGGAGAGGAAGACAAGGCAGCAAATTCTTGAAAGAGTGGAAACTGCTTTGGGAATCCCCCAAAGATGTACAGGAAGAGTGGACACAGGGGGCTAGACGGTCAAGTTTTCCCGGGATACTGGGCTGAGCTGGAAAAGTCTCACAAGCTTCCATAACCGAGCCACAATAGTCTCTGTGAGGATTCCCTGCCGCCTTCTGTAGGAAGCAGACTTAGAACCTCATTCGGTTTGAACAAAGACCCTCCTCCCCATCTCCCTCCAGCCTCCCAGCCCCCACCCTTCATTGCCTTTCCCCCCAGCCACATTAACGACTCAGAAACACAGTCACTCCACTCTGACTTACTCAGGAATCACATTCTTAGAATAACTCATCAATTATACCTGTCAACTTGCCAAAAGTGCCACAGGGGAGGTGGAAAGTCTAGACTGCATCTAACAGCAGCAGCAGCAAGGCACCCCTGTTCGCAGAGGGCCCCGACTTTGCAAATTGCCTCTTCCACTTCACAAGAAGCAAGCAAGCATCCAGGGAAGGGAGCCACCATGGTTAGAATGTGGGCTCCATTACCAAGTTACTCTTGGAGGCCCAGAGTGGGGCACTGAACTCTCCTTTTTCAACTCCTAGGATAGCACAAGTCTGCTAACAAGATGTTCTGCCACAAAGAGCCTGGGTTAGGAAACGAGGGGAAGAGATGTCATTGTATCATTTAAATATGCCTGCAAACTCATTGTCAATAAAAGTGCTGCCAAGAAAGCACAGCCATGACAGACACACTTTTTAATTAGTTGGAAAGGAGGATCATTAGTAAACAAAACATTTATTGTATGCAAATGCGGCCCCCTACTTCTGAGAAGTTGACTCTCTTGGATATCACTTGCGCTACTAAGACAGTTAGAAAGCTCTTTTTTTTCAATGCAATTTCACCTGAAAGGATTTAAAATCGATTTATCCAGCATCCTAACTAATAAGGTATCCCTTTGATTCCAAACATTTTGGTAAGCATTTCATTGGGAGCACACCGGACTCCCATGATAAGACATACAACCATTCTTAAAAATATTTTATTATAATTTTTTATTTTATCTGTATGAGTGTTTTGCTTGGATGTATGTAAGTGCACCCATGTCGTGCAATGCCAGTGGAGTCCAGAAGAGGGTGTTGGATCCCCTGGAACCCGAGTTAATACACTATTGTTAGCTGCCATGTGGGTGCTGGGAATGGAACCTGGGTCCTCTACAAGAAGAGCCAGTGCTCTTAACTACTGATCCATCTCTCCAGCCCCAACATAAAACTATTTACTAAACTGATTGTAACCCAGTAATTTAATCCCGCTGTGCCTCGATTTCCTCACTTGCTAAATAGTAATAATTCTCACCTTAGGGATTCTTATGTGGACTATGAGATAATACAGATGAAATCTCCACACAGTCAGTGTCACATGAAACCTCAGCAAGCATTTACAAGTCTAATCACACATCCAAAGATTTAATATAACTAATCTTCGATATTCCCGTAGAGAACACATTTTGCTTTTTGTTTAGTTTAGTTTGAAAACATAGGATCAGAAGAAGACACAGAATCCAAGAATCCTGACATCATAGGTCAATTTCCTACCCACCTAACACTCCTGATACCAAGGGCAAATCAGTTCACTGTGATTTTTAGATTCAGGAGAGGCAAGACAATAGCTTGGGTCCCAAAGCCCTCAAAGATTTCACATGGCTGCCCTCCCCATTATTGATCACCCAAAACAGCACCTTTCAATTTAACTTCCTCCTCACCAATTTAGGTCACATTATTCATTTCCCAGTAGCAGCTTGTTTATGGGGGCTCAGCAGGTCTGACCTTGGAGGCACAGGGGGGCAGTGGCAAGGGTCCATAAAGCAAGCAGTTCAAGTGGCCCAGCTCAGGGCCTCAGGGCTCAGAGACAGGATCCTCTGATGGTCTCAAATGGAGCTGGGAGAATCTTGAGGGTGCTTTCCCTTCGACCTCTCCCTTCTCAGTTAGAGTTGGCCATGCCACTTCTCCTATTAGCCTTTCTAGGTAGACTGCTATATCTAACAAGATACTTAAGACTTTTGTGTATATGTGTGCCAGAAACAAAAACACTGCAACTGGACTAGAAGTCTAAGCTACAGGCTGGGGAGATGGCTCAGTTGGTAGAGTGCTTGCCTTTCAAGCAGGTGGACCTGAGTTTGATCCCTGAAACCCATGTTTAAAAAAAAGTGAGGCCTGGTAGCCGGTACCTGTAATTCCAGAATGAGGGAGGAGGAAAATGGAGGAGCCCTGTGGCTCATTGGTCAGCCTAAATAGACTCCTTGCTGAGTTCAGGCCAGTTAGAACCCCTATCTCCAACAAACAGGGTGAAGGGCACCTCGAGAAACAGTAGCCAAAGTAGTCCTCAGGCCTACATATTCACCTACACACACACACACACACACACAAACACATGTACACATGCACACATACACACAGAGAAATATTGTTTAAAAAGAGAATGTAATAGAATCTACCTCAGCCACAAGTCACTTTAAGACCTTGGGAAAGTTGCGTTAGCTCCTCCCAGCACCTTAGTCGAGGAACAGGGATCAGAAAGGTATCTATCAGCCCCCTTCCTGGTGGTGACAGGTGGATAATATCACCTACACCCTAAATACCTCGCAGGGATGTGAGAGGATGGATGAGCCTGCATTACAGCCAATATCCTACTCTCTGGCAATAAACAACTCACCTTATGGAGGTAAACGGGCTCTTCCCAGGGCACCAGGGATCGTTTAGCACTCTGGAAGAAGTAATTTGCTCTATGGTCCTCTGGTGTCCTGAAAAGTGTAATCCACCTCCAAACGGTGAACCCTGAGATCCCAGAGAATTTGTTTTCTCACTGTACAATCTGAATGCCTGTGTGTCTGAAGACAGCACCACAGGTACAATTTTCTGGTCTTTTCTCTCCCCTTCTCCAGCCCCTTTTCCTCCTCACTGCTCACCCCATCCTCTTTCCTCAAACTGAAACCATCTGCAAATGACTTGGGAATGCTCAGAGTGTGTTAAGGAAAACTTAAACAAAAATCCTTTCTGGCCATCCTCATCCTCCTCCTCCTCCTAAGGTGAGATGTTACTATGTTGCCCAGGCTGGTTTTAAACTCATCACTTTAGTCACTATGCCAGCTTTTAGAGATTCTTTCTCAAAGAATGTGGCACCTGAGGCTGGGGATATGGCTCAGTAGTAGAGCACTCCTCCTCCTCCTTCCCTCTCCTCCTTCTGCTCCTCCTTTTCCTCCTCCTCCTTCCCTCTCCTCCTCCTTCCCTCTCTTCTTCCTCCTCCTGCTCCTCCTTTTCCTCCTCCTCCTCCTCCTGCTCCTCTTCCTGCTCCTCCTTCCCTCTCCTCCTCCTCCTCCTTCCTTCTCCCCCTCCTGCTCCTGCTCCTCCTTCCTTCTCCTCCTCCTTCCCTCTCCTCCTCCTTCCCTCTCCTCCTCCTCCTGCTCCTCTTCCTCCCCTCCTCCTCCCCCCTCCCCCTCCCCCTCCTCCTCCCCCTCCTCCTCCTTCCCCAGCTCTCCTCCCTTCCTCCTTTCCCTGCTCCCCTTTCCCCTCCCCTTCTTCCCGTCCTCCTGTCCAGTGGTTAAAGGCCCAGTCAGTTAATGGGAACTTTTCTCTTTTTCTCCTCCCTCCCCCACTGCCCCTCTCTCTGCTGGGTCCGGAGCATTTGATTCCTGTCTGTCACTGGGTGATGAGGACAAAGGGTGAGGAGTCAGGAAAAGGTCTGCGCCACTTTGTTCGGAGTCTGGATTCGAACTTTGGATGAACTCTCCATCAGGGAGGGGGAGTAGAGAGGCCAGCGGGGAGAAATCCGAAGCCCCAAAGGCTGCAGCCTCAAAAATAGAAAGCTAGAAAGAATCTCTTTAAACAACAGAAAGGCAAAAGCAGGGTTCAGAGGTAGAAACAGCCTGCTTCTGCCCCTTGGAAAAAAGCTTGGGGAAGGGGGAGCTCGGTGGGGTATGCTTAAGAAAACAGAAGGCTGCAGCGGAGCGCCTAAGCAAGGAGAAGGCTCGTGCTTTGGGCCGCCAGCCAGGAGCTAGTTTTGTTTCAGCCAGTATCTCCTCTCCATCTCTCCTTCATTCATTCATGCATTCATTCATTCATAAGCCAAAAGCAATTCCTAATAACGCCACTGCAGACTTGCAAAGCACAAAGGAAAGAATGAAGAGAGCCAGGAGCAAGGGGAGGGGGACGGTCAGAGGCAAATCCAACTCCCTGCTTTCTAAAAGCCAAAAACTCTAAACAACAAATCAATTTTTAAATGCACTGGGAATTAAGGCACACTTCACCTTCTGCCCCACAGGCCAAGGTGTTTAGTCCTATGTCTACATCTTTTCCATCATCTAAGCATTTATGCGCCTTTGCATGTATCAGCTGGTAACACTGGGGTGGGACCGATCCCCAGAATCCTAGTCCACCCTTAACATACAGTGGAAACCCCAAGGGAAGCCAGTTTGTCTTCTTGCTCAATAAAAGCTGTCTAAAACTCTTTCACCTCCACTTACTATTGATTTTCCTAGTGTGCTCAACAGGCCTGTGTGTCTCACTCCTCAGACTGCCTTTCAGTGGGGGAATCTCTCTGACCACATCTGGACAGTAGGATTCCAGCTCCCAGGACAGGCGTCCCTGCCACACTCAATCATCCTCCGTGCACCTTCACTTTGGGATTTTGGTTCCCTTTCTTGCTTTCCTTAGGCCTTTACTTCAGACTCTGGGTTTGAAGTCTAAAAACACCCAGGTGGCCATCCCATCAGGGCAGTGGAGTGGTGGCACAGCACCACTGTGTCCCCAGGGACCTTTTCCTCTGTTGCTGCATTAAGCAGCCTTAGAGACTGAGTAGGAGACTGAGAGTGGGAAGGGAAGGCTGGAGGATTGTTGCTGCAGCATCTGGCATCTGTCTCTTCTCCTAAGAACACTCTGGGGTAGTGTGTGTGTGTGTGTGTGTTAGGCTGCTTCCCATGCAGCCTGCTGCCAATGACTGCAGTCCTGGTGCCTTAACTCCACAAAGAACCATGAGAAGAGGAAACAGGTGGGTCAGTGCCAGATCATTCACCAGTCACACATAGGAAGTGAAGCCACAGATTTCAAACCTCTCCTGCTGCATTCTTAGGAGGAGAATGAACACTATACTTGAGAGAACTGTAAATGATGCCCTTGTTCTACTGGATACTCCAAGATAGCTAACAACAGAGAGGCAGTTAGAAAGCAGGTCAGGTGATCACATTACAAAGGTTCTTCACCCCACAAAAGGGTGAGCCAGAAGTACAGCCCTAGAAAGGATCTTATAAAGCCCTCACATCAAACCTGTTCACTAAAAAAAAATGAGATAAAGCCCCCAGGGTGTAAGCAAGGGATCTAGAACCCTCCTCCAGGGGTCCCTGCAGTACACATACTGCTTCGGGAAGCTAAGGGGTATGCTTAGAACTCTGTACAGGTTTCAAAAACCAGGCACATACATTTCTGGAACAAAAATGAAAGACAAAGAGTATGGGGCCATCAAGACAGCTCAGTAGGTAAAGGCACTTGCCGCCTAGTCTGAGTTCAATCCCACATGATAGAAGGCAAGAACTGACTCCAGAAAGTTGTCTTCTGACCTCCACATGTGGGCCATTGCACACACTGTGAATACATATGCATATGCACACACACACACACACACACACACAAGTAAATAGATAAGTAAATAAATAAATAAAATGTAAATTTTTAAAAACTAAATAGGAGGTGGAGAGATGGCTCAGTAGTTCACTTGCTGTTCTTACAGAGGACAGGAGCTTGGGTCCCAGCACCTGCATAGCAGCCAACAACCATCTGTAACTCCAGTTCAAAGTGATCTGATGCCCTCTTCTGGCCTCTGCAAACATTTCACGACATAGATGCACTTAAACACACGTAGGCAGAACACTCATACACATAAAATAAAAATAAAATCTTTAAAACAAGTGAGACACCAGCACATCTTACCTGAAGAAATAGCAATTTTAACATCTGATGGCCCAACTGTGTGAGAATAAAGACTGTGACAGGGGGACACACACAGGGACACACACTCAGAGTCCAGCTTCCCAACAGCAGACACAGATTTTCTATTTTCCCTGAGCGCCTCATCCTTCAATCTATGCATAGAACCCAAAACTATTACTGAAATCAGGTATGAGGTTGACATCAAGTTTCATTCCCTACAAATTCCACATGGACTGCTGCCCTGGCCTCTCTTGGATAGGTAATGTGCTTTCAAGTCTCCTCCATAGGTAATGGTCTCTACTCCCACCATTGAACCCCCAATCACACCTCTCTGCCAAATTCTCCTGGAATCTCCATCTCTATCTTCCCTGTACACCCCACTAATTCTTCCTTCAATAAGATTGCTACATCCATGCCATCTTCTGCATCAGCCCTCCACATGCCTGCCACTCTGAGATGTCTCTGTGTCCCTTAGGTTTCATAAGCAGTCATGACAGTGTGGGTTAGAAAAGAAACCTTGAAGTTACGTGATGCTTTGTAATTTACAAAGCACGTTACATACATATCCTTGTGGAGATTCACAGCTCTCCGTGGTGGAGAGTAGCTAGATAAGGGATTTAGTCATTGCCCATGTGACACACAGGAAACTGTCTTCAATGACGTGGCCTTATTATTTATCTACTCTACAGGAGAACAGGCTCATCAGGCGGTTCCAAATGGGTATACAGCTTCCATTCTGCTTTGGAAATCAAAGGGGAAAATGTTCATGCACTGAGCATTCATGACATAAATAGTACTGTTTTGGATGCTTCTTGTAAGAGGGAAAAGTCAACATTTCCAGCCATGCATGCCTTCCTAGACAGCAATAAAATAATGCAAGTGCTCCTTTTGCAGGTGGCATAACCCCCCCCTTTGCTTCTCTCATTCTGAATACATTAGAGCAATCACTCCGATATGAAGCCTAAACATAAGAGATGGTATCCTTAGAAGAGGAGGCTAAGTATATTTTTTTACCTGTTCTGTCACCTAGCTTAGTCAAAAAGACTGAAAAAGTCACAGTCTTTTCACTGTACCAACAAATACTCTGATTTCCAAGAGTTTGAGGATAGCACCTACCTCTTACATCAAATTTGACTGCCTGCTTCCATCTTACTTGGTATCCTTGGAAGAAGTCATGTGTTGGCTATTTGAATGAAAGAATGAATGAATGAATGGATGAATGAACTGATGTCTATAAGCAGTACTTATTTAAGGGATATTAGAAGAGATGAGACTATATATTGAAATGTATTTTGTCACATGATCAGAGAACAATGTTTACAAACTGAAAGTCCAAACACCTCCGTGTGTGTGTGTGTGTGTGTGTGTGTGTGTGTGTGTGTGTGTGTACTGCTATTAGTTGCTGGGAGGCCTAACTTAAGGTGAGTTCCTCAGCAACAGAGAACACAGATGAGGAATCACAAGAGCCTGTGGTCTTACAGAACAACAAAAGGCAGCAACTACTGAAAAGAATCCCAGAAAGGACCTACCCCTAGTGGTCTCTGATCCAAGGTAAGGGACACAGGGGGCCAGTGTAACCCTCGAAGCACGCCCTCAACCCTTCCCAAAGCCTCCTTTGAGAATCCTTGCTGAAGACCCTCCCCAGGGTACAGCTCGATAGCAAAGCCACTGATACAGCACATGACCTGGTAGTGGAGGGGCTGAGGAGGGAAGTGTGTCAGGCAGAGTTCCTATTGCCCTTTTCTCAGAATTCTTAGACCTGTACTGGGAATGGGGGAAGGGTGTCCCCAGGGGCTGACCCTGGGAAGTGACAGCCAAGTTTGAGATATCACAGACTCCATTGGGCTAGGAATTTTCACTGAGGGAGGAGGGGATTGGGGGAAGGTGGGGACAGTCTTTACTCCTCTCCAGGGAGAGGTTTAAATTACACATGCTCACAGTGGATGGGTTGGGGGAGGTGTGCTGATGTGAGAGAGTCTCCAATTCTGTTAGAATATTTCCCTCGCCTCAGGTTCTAAAGCATTTTACCTGAAATAAATAAATTCCTACCTTCTTGCCTTATGGGTTTGGTTTGTTTGGTTTTTTTGTTTGGTTTTGTTTTGTACTATTATTATTATAGGACAATGGAGTCCTTTTCTGACTTTCTAATTGATGTACTGGGAGGAAAAGTAAAGGAAATAAACACAAGTATACAAGTGGGCAGAAAGTTAATATAATCTGTGGAGTGGGGATAAGAGGTTTGACAGAAGGGGGAAGACAGGACCAATTATGAATGGGGATAAAAAGAAAGTGTAGGAAATCAAAGCCTTCCTTAAAGCAGCAGCCGCCCTTCCCACCTCCACCTCCACTGAAAGGTTCTGTCTAGCCAGCTTCCTAAATCTGATTACCACTTGTCTTTACACGGTTCTCAAGTATCCTCATGCACACCTCCTCTCACCCACATCATCTTCGCCACAAAAACCCTCTCACCCTTCACAACCCCAGAGTCCAAGATCATAGCTCAGAAAACAGAGGAGCTGTCCGAGAGCATCCGCCATCCGGTAAGAGATTGATTTGAACCACAGACCTCTCTGGCTGTGCCCTTCACTGAAAGGGTTCAACCAGGCATTTCCATTCTCTGTCTAACTTCACATGTGAACCTACGTGAAATTTATAAGCTGATATACTTAGAACAAATAGTACCAACTTTGAAAATGATTTCTTAAGATTTTTCAGCCTAAAATCGAATAAAGTCCAAAATCAACAAAGATAAAATATCTGTAACTTCTTCCCTTCCTCCCTCCCTCCTACTCTCCTTCTCTCCTTCCTTCTATTAACAATTGTTGAGCATCAAACATACATACCAGGAGCTAAAGTCTTTGCTCAATGGTAGAACATTTGCCTAGCAAGCCTGAGACAGTTCTAAGAGAGGGGAATACAAACTCCTGCCTAGCTAGGAGTTCCAAGGTGAAACTGTAGGTCTTAGCAGTGACTGGATTCATCTGTCTGGACACATCTTGAGGACATACTCTTGGTGGGTTAAGCACTGTGCTACATTCTGGTCCCCTTCCAAGGCATGGTCAAAGCTGCCTTCGAGTCCCTTCCTCCCAAAGGTGAGCAACTTAAAGACAAAGGTTGGACTTTGTTGCTTGGTCTATCATTGAAGTAAGTGAAACGGAAGGACTGAAGAGAGGCTATGAAGGAGAAAGGGAAGTAAGAAGGTGAAAATCCTCTTCCATAAACAGATGAGAGAACATCTAAAAACTACCCACACAGGATGAGAGCTGCCACAGTAGCTCACACTCTCACACTCTCCTTTTACATGTATAGCCCAGTCTGCCCCTCCTGGTCTCCAGACTTAGGCTTATGGGTGAGTCACTTATCAGGAATGGGGGACAGGGCACAACTCTGGCTGCCCAGGAGCCCTGGAACCACAAGTCTCCCAGCCAAGGTCACCATGCTGGCAGTGAAGTGAAAGAAGAGCCCCACCCATTTTCTCCCTGTGACCTGGGAGGTCAGAAATGAGACCTGCTTCCTCCAACAGAACTACAGTGAAAAGGTAAATCTACGGGAATCACCCATCCTCTCAGTGTAGTGGGTTTTTTTCCTATTCTTCCGACTTAAAGGAGACGCTAACTGTATTCTGTATCTTAAGGAACCTTACAACTTATTTTACAAAAGACAGAATGCATAGAATATCCCCACTTATTCATATGGCACTTAGTGACCCAAAGTCCAACAGAGCTGTTCCTGTGTTTACTTTCAGAAGATCATGTTTCTTAAGGGAGTCTGGCCCAAAAATATTGAGTATCTATTATTTTCTGGATATGCAAATCAATACAAATTATTTTCAATAAATTATTAGTCTAATAGGGAAAATGGATCATAAACTAATGATTATAACTATATATTTATATATAAATATATATAAAAGCTTTATACAAAACTTATAATAAAATATAAACATTTACTTCTTACATCCTTGAGAGCAATGCCCACAGTGTCACTGCTTGAATCTTCTTTACTATAAAGCAATCAGAAAGAATTTTGCATGAAGCTTAATGCCGGGGGGTGGGGGGCGGATTCTGCTTCCTCTGACACAACTGATTCATTTTCAATTCTGAATTCTTTAAAATGTGAAATGAATCCTATGTCCTCATTTGCTTTTGTATTAAGAAGCACAAAGTCAAAACTGTGACCAATGACTCTCTGCTCTGAGGTGAACAAAGTACTAGTCTGATCCAAAGAGACAGGCCTCGATTTCCTTATTTGCCAAAGAGCTGGGAAGCTGCTGAGGAGAAAGGACGTTGGGCCCACAGTTTATCTTCTAAAGCTCTCCCCCATTTCCCTATACCTTTTCACTTTTATTTAGTAAACTTCCACGTGTCACTTGCAGTTTGCTAAGCTGCTTGAATTCCTCTTTGATGCGAGGTGAACAATAAGTAGATATGAGATGCATTTCTGCTTAGAAATAGAAGAGACATTCATGAGTACATAGTCCTCTCCAAGAAATTGGAAATTCATACAGCCATAAGGAAAAAGACAGGGAGGGGACAAACAAAAGGACACCCCCAAGCTGCAAAAGGCATTAAGCTTGGGTGGTATAATTAAAAGTGAATTTATTATTTCTTTTGTAAAACTTTCTCTCTGAAGTTCTCCTGGGTGTGGTACTATCCTCTAAACAATGAATTCATACATAAATGTCTTGAATTCATTATTATTATTACTACCACTATCTGTTTCCTTCCAACACGTGAGATGAGGTAAAGGAAAGGGGTACTGAGAGTGATCCCCTCCCCAGTGCTGTGCCTCCCTCTAGGGTGGGCAGCAGCTGCTCTCTGCCATCGCCTCTTCCTCCATTTGTGTGCTGTGCTGGCATGATGGCTCTGGAACTGGAGAGCCGGACTCCTTGGTAGCATTGATGAGGCTTCCATCTGCACCAAGAAGAATGACTGATGGGTCCAGGACCCTGAGTCTGGCTCCACACAGAGGTGAGAGAGGAGGAGGGCAGGACCAGGAAATGTGTGCAAAAAAGAGGCCAAATGCGCCCTGTTGGGTTCCTGTCAAAACGGCGGCTTCTGGGAAGAAGCTGCAGAAAGCAGTACGTACAAGGAGGGCAAGCCGGAGATCTCTTTTGAAAAATCACATACATTGCCTGAAAGAGATCAGTGGGTTCTGGACAGGAAGGCGGCAGAGGCCTAATGGCCATCGGAAATAGGTCCAATGTGGAGTTTGGATTTACCCGCTTTTACTTATGTTTTGCTGCCAAGCACAGCCCTGGGATAGCTCAATTTTTATAGCCAAGAAATAAGACCCAGAAATGAGTTCAGCCAAATGATCTGTTATTTGGACAACTGGGTTAGGATCCCAGTGCATTTCCTGGAAGAATTGCCACCTGAAGGGCAGCCACTTTGTAAGAATGTAAGTTTTTGTAGAAAAATGTATACTTGGTAAAACACATTGCATAAAACACAGCCAAACTCAGTCTTTCAATCGCTGTGTACATAGTGAATCTCACCCTGTGTGCTTCAGTTCTGAGGTGTGGATGGATTCTCAGCTTCACAGGGAAGGAAAGACTCACGTCTATTGACATTTTCTGTTCAGTTTCACTCAGAGACAGCCCATTCCTATTCTCCCAGACTGTGCCCCAAGCTGCCCTGCCTGTGTCCTTTGAGATCACTCAGGAGACCTGAGTACAAAGAACAGCTTCAACACCTACACTGCCGGCTCTCCTTCCTTGGTTGACGGACAGGACAGACTGTGAGTCTGCTTGTTCACAGGGTTAGAGAAGCCTGAAGGGCTGGCCTGTCCCAGTAGTTTCACTGAACAGGCTCCCTGACCAGTTTGAGGCAAGGAGACAAGCAGCTATTTCCTTACCAGCAGAAGGGCTGGGCAGGCCACAGTGAAAAAGCCATCACCCCAAGTATCCTAAACCTTAAGGAGACAGGAGGTCTACAGCAGGAGGCCTCAAAGAGAGTTAAGTGAATTCAATGTCTTCTCCCAGCAGGGAAGGAGATGAAGAAGAAATGAGACCTGTGGAAGTGGAGGGTATGAATGGGAAAATGAAGCTAAGCACGACAATTCAATTTGTTAAAATAATGACTATAGAGGACTGGAGAGCTGGAGAGATGGCTCAGCAGTTAAAAGCACTGGCCTCTCTTGCAGAGGATCTGGGTTTGGTTCCCAGCACCCACATGGCAGCTAACAACGATCTGTAATTCCAGTTCCAGGGGATCTAACACCCTCTTCTGGACTCCATTGGCATTTTACTACCTGCGCTTACAAACATGCAGACAAAACACTCATACACATAAAAAATTAAAAATAAATAAAATGACTAGAGAATGACAGATAAGCACAAATTATCTGCATGCATTTACTGAATAAATAATAAATGTGCATCTAAGTACACACATAAATATGTGTATGTATGTGCACCATGATAAAAATTAATTTCACCTTCTAGAAAGCATCACTGTTTGTCTCCCTGCTAGCAAGAACCCTGGAGCACAGAGGTAAATTTCAGCTTCCACTCTGGCAGATGCAGGCCATGTAGCTTAAGCTGCCCAGGTGAGCAAATGTCACCGAATGCCTATTCGGTGGGTGGTAAATTCCAACCATTGCAGGGAAATGCCAAGTGGTCTCAGGTCACAAGTTTGGCAAATAGCAATTTGGAAGAGGGGGGAAAGGAGGGCCCAAGGGAGAAAGAGAATGAGAGTATGAAAAGGGAAAGGCAGAAAGGAAATGGAGAGGGGTACTGCAACAATAGGCAAAAGCTCAAACAAGGTAATTTCTCAGGCTGCCTAAGCAAAAAATTAGGAACCTTTGCTTCAAAGATAGCACGCGTCGGTCTCCACAGAGCAGCTAGGGTAGCCATGAACTTTGGTCCCGAATGACTTTTATTGCCACACTCCTGGCCCTGTGGAACAGGGGCCAGTCACAGCCACAGCCTGAGTCAGCTCACTGTACAGTGATCATGACCATGACTCACGCCCCCTATGGGGCTGTGAGCTCCTTGAAGGTAAGAGCTGTAATTGATACAGTCTTGCTCCTCCATCTCCTTCACAGTGCTCCATACACTGGAAAAGCTTCATAATTATTTGCCAAGGGCTAAAGCAATGAGTGGACAGAAATCTAATATGGATTCTTCAGCCATATCAAACCTTGCAAATATTTCTTGAACAAAAACAATGCAATCAAGACAGACGGTTTTTTAAAACATTTTTTTAATGTTTGTTTGTGCCTGAGTGTATATGAACCATGTGCATGCAAGGTGCCCACAGTGACCAGAAGAGGGCGTTGGATCCCCTGAAATTAGAGTTACAGGCAGCTGTAAGTCACCTGATGTGTGTGTTCCAACAGAACCCAGGTCCTCTGCAAAAGCATCAAGTGCTCTTAACCTCTGAGCCATCTCCCCAGCTCCTAGGGCAGGGCCTCACTTATTCTCTATTTAACCTGTAAAGGAAAGAAGAGCTTTCCAGAACATCTCAACAACAGATGATGTTCATCAATAGTTGGTGAAACTCACTTATAAACAATAGAATTTCTTTGCCCACTACTCAAGAAGAGAAACAGTGAGGTCACAAGGGGATCTTGTCCCGCTAATCAGTGTTTGGATACTGGGACCAAACCCAAAGCCACTAAGGGATGCTCCTCTCCTTAGCACTGGTGAAAACCAACTAGAAAGTTAAAAATCATCCCAGCCTGAGACACCCAGAAAGAGAGGAAGCAGGGGGTGAGGGAGCAGGAGGGAGCGGCCCATATCAGGAGCAGAGGAAAGACTTCTTTCAGGGTCCACCCCTACCCCCACTGCTGTTACAGTTGCTGTCTATTTTAGCTAGACCTATAACAGTCCCACATAATATGTGAACTCTCTACCTGCACCCTAACCAACCCATCCTCTTCCCCAGAAGTACTAGGAAGAGAAATAGCCTGTGGAATTAATAACAGGCCTGGTTCTTTGCATGGGTGGGTCAGACACTGGGACTTTGAAAATTTATGGAGAGAATTAATTCATAGATTTTTCCAATTGTGAGGAAAACCCACTTTCCTGATTTCTGGCTCTCTCACATAGGTTCAATGTTAAGTTTCTGTAGGGTGGTGGATGAGACCTGTGGGGTGCGGGGGGGGGGGTCATCTTACCAGGCCATTAAAGAACAGTAATAGGAAAGTACAGGAATCCAGTGAAGAATAATAATCACACATCAAGAACGTTATTTCCAAGCGTAACTTTCGAAGAAGAAAAATAAAGAAATGAGACTTGGGCAAGATTCTGATGACAGGGCCTTCCTGCCCTGGCTCCAGCAGGCTGGTTGGGGGAGGGGATGAGCTGTGCGCACAGGGGCCCAAATGAGTTGCCTAATTTCTGAAGACTGGCAAAAATCAGGCTGCTGGAGGCCCATTTTCACAGGAACCTGAAACAATTCTAGGCCCCAGATGAGAGACTACGTAGGTTGGAAGGTCCCAAACCTTCAAGTGTTCATGAAATCATACCTACCTTAACAAAAACAAATGTCAAAGCTGTTTAAAGTACATCAAAGTTCTTTGGGTTAAAAATTGCCCCCGGGGAAGATGCTGCAGTCCCAGTAACAGCTGAGAGACAGATGAGGAAGGTGAGGAGGGTTTCCACAGTAACTTCAGGTTCTAGGACTTAACCTAATTCAATAGCATAAAGCAACAACTGGAATATTTATTGAATAGCATTAAACAAAACCAACTAAGAGGAGCTGCGAATTAACATTTGTGCATGTGAACACACACACACACATACTCTCATGATCACCGGCAACCTCCTGAATTTCTAGTCTGTATGCAAAACCACCGCCCTCTGCACAGGCCTGCATTCTACATATAGAAACTGCAGCCACTTCACAGGCCTGCAGGGAGCTGACCCCGTGAAAGAAGGACCCTGAGAGCTTCCCCAGGGACCTGGCTGCTGCCAGCACGGAATCCAAGCCCCGCGGTCAGTGAAGGAAGCAGGACTCCTGGGAGAATGGATGCTTTCCCGGAGGCAGTGGTCCTCTCCCTGTCATCCTTGAGGTCAGCTGGGAGGAATGGGGGAAGCTGGCCGCACACTGCAGGCTGACCCAACGCCCCGTGCCACTCGTGCTACCCAGGGCCTCTCAGTTCCACGCATGGCCTGTGATGGGGACTCGAGGCAGGACCCCCCACGCGTGGCCTGGAGCCGACGCGGGCCAGGCAGGCAGGCGCCACTGGTTCCCAATGCGTCCCAACTGCTACACAGCACCGGAGGCCAAGTACTGGGATCTGCAACCGGCCACGCAGCCCTGCAGCCCCGAAGGGCGCCTCTGCCAGGCCAGGATTCCTGCAAGAGTTCCTGTCTCGGAGGGGTCTGGCTTCTGAACACAAGGCTCACCACCAAACTCCATCACCATTTACGTCCAAACTCCTATTTTGTGATGCACCCATGAACTCTCTCCACCCTCCCCCAAATTTTCTTTTCTACCTGATCTGAGCAAAACGCTTTCTTGTCACTTGGATTTGTTTGTTTGTTCATTCTTGGTTTTCTCTTTTCCTTATTTCTTTTTTTGGATTGGTTTGGTTTGGGTTTTTTTGTTTTTGTTTCCCCTTTCCTAGGCCTCCGGATGAAGCTGATTTTTATGTGTTCCTCATAGGACAATGTGACTCCTTGGGCCTCCATCAGCAGTAGCATCACGGCCCATTAGCACCCACCCAGGCTTTTCCCTCCCAGGACTTGGGGATCACAGCACCCCTAGCTCGGAGGCACACAAAGGCGAGCTGCAGCCGGGATGCCCGCTCTTTGTTTTTAACTGTTTGTTAATGTAGACTGGTGTGCAGCCCTCCAGACTGGCCATGCTTTTGTGGGGAAGAATTAGACTCTCAACCCTCAGATCTGCACAGCGTCGTTCAGGAAGGAGGTTGGCTGGACTCATCCCTGCTGTCTGGAGTGGTCTTCTTTGTTAGGGACAAAAGATAAATGCCAACTTTCAGCCCTATTAACAATGGTAATGATAAGGTATTCCTTACAGTGACAACACTTTAGGTCTCAAACCACCTAAAATCCTCAGGGAATAAAAGGGGTTTGGGGGTTGGCTACTTTCTTCCTGATTCCAGCCCAGACCAAGGGGTAAATGTATATTTTTGAGCCACTTGCAGATTCAGCTGTTGTGAAAGCAAGACAATAATGTCAACTTTTCTTTAGCCCTGGCCAATCACACTTCCACAGGGAAACTCAGGCATCTTTAAATAGTATTACTTTAATAAGTTTCCAGAAGCTTCTCTTCTGGATAGGTAGGTGGGACCACAAATGACCACCAAGTCACTCTCCAGGTTGTAAAATGGAAACCTAGGAGTCCTACCTTCCTGGGCTGGACTTCATGAACACAGAAAGGTAGACTGTCCTATTTTTTACATTTTATGAGATTTCCAGTATAGGATACCATTTACAAATGCACAGTGTGCATGAAGCTCTTGCTTGCAGTCACCAAGCCAACAAGGTAGATTTCCACACACTGGCCCCTAGCCGAAAGCTTCCATCATAAACATTTTTCAAATTCCAGCATTTTTCCCCATCCCAGTTTGTCTTATCCAATTCAACTTGATTGATGGAAGTCGTAACACCACCATAACCAGTTTTATGTGACTGCCTAGAAGAGATACAGGGATTCCCAGACTACATTAGAACTGCCCTCACCACCAGAAAAAGTTTTCTCTTATAAATGCTCCATCTGCCTTCCCGTCTGTGAGCCTAGACCTGGGAGGAGGCCGTGTGGTAGGGGTTCACAATCTGTGGGATGTACAGTCAGACCAGTGACTCTCTACAGCCACCCGTTCCTGGACCTGGAAAGCTAAGACCCAAAGACAAACTGATCTCTCCAAATGACATACTGACACTGAGGCAGGGAGCACCACCTGGGCTTTCAGAGCTACCCATGTGCTGTCTGGCAGTCTGTCACCCATGGAGTTCTCAGACTTGCTCCCCACTACAGAGCTGCTAAAGATAGCAAGATAGCTGTTCAGCCCACTCAGTTATTTTAGGGAACCTCAGAGATTCTGTTAGGGATAGAGAACCACAGATGAACAATTACAGAAAGAAGTAATTCAGAAAGACAGAGAAGGTGGTGCGGGGGCTGGTTTTGTCCTAGCTGGCAGGAGTGTGCTGAGCTGGGTGCAGGGTGCGGGCTCTGGCACTAAGGATCTTCAGGCAGGCCCTGTTCCCATGGCTGGGCTGTCCAGAATGGCAGTGACTTGGAACCACCAAGCTCAGGAAATCAACCAGGACGAATTAAGGCAAACCACAAATGGAGCACACACACATGATTTCAAAGCCTTTGTACAAAGAGTACCAAAAAAACAAAGTACAAAGAGATTGAACCATCTCCTTAATGTTTACTGCAATTATGAGCTGAACTATTTTAAGCATATTTAGGTAAAAGAAGAGACAACTAAAGTTTTTTTTTTATATATATATATCACAGAATAGTGCTGTTCTGTGAGTTTCTATAGCCAGAACTCTAGCACTGGGGGCGGAAGGTGTGTGCCTTTCACCAAGCTTTGTACAAGGCTTATCTCTCATGTAGACAACTGTTTCACAAAAAAACACAGTTAGCAAGCATTTTAGAGCTTCGGAAGTCCCAGCAGAGGTTCTAAAACATCCACCTAAAGAGACAGATTGTAACAGAGGAGGGACATGGTCGACACCTGGGCATCGAGATTCTGGAAAATAACAGTAGTTGCCTTTAACTGAGCACGTGCACTGAGCTCTGTGCTTCGTGGGGCTGTCTTGTTTGGTCTGCCAAGCAAGCCTGCATACTGGGTGTTATTTTCACTACAGATGAGGAAATTGATACTCTGTAAAATCAAGTAACTAATGTGATTGGACCCGGTTAGTTTGACTTGAAGTCCAGGCTCCACCATTCTAGATCCCTACTGAGACTTCGCCATTGTTTTTGTCACGTGTCTTCCTTTCCTGGGATATGGTCCAGGCTATTTCAATGTTAGAGATTTACTCCTTTGGCTAACCTTCTTCCTCTCTGCAGTGTGAACTCTTTTGAGATGGGTCCCACAGAAATCCTGACTGCACATACTTCATGGGAAGTAAACATTCCAAAGTAGGTAGGCCTTTTTGACTGAGCTTAATGACAGAACCAATGAGGGAGAAAATACACAAGAGAACCCTTAACTTGGAAAAGAGAGTTCTTCGTAGGAAAAAAAAGTAGAAAAACTAGAATGCTGAACGTGCTGAAGACAGACAGCATCCTGTGAAACAGGCCTCAAGAATACCCCACTGCCACTCATCGAATTGTGCTCAAAGTTTGGATGCCTTTGTTCCTTTTTGTATATCACTTACACCTCAAAAAGCTGAGAGTTTGTTTTCCTTGCTTGTTTTCTTTTAAAGAATGCACCTATTTCAGGTTCTCAGGAAAAGAGTTTGGCATATCCTCAAAATCAAACCACAGAGTTACTACAGATCCACCATTTCCTCTTCCTGTATCCACACACAAAACCTTGCAAGAAAATGCACACAGCAGCTTCACTGACAACAGCCCAAAGGCGGAAGTAGCCCAAGTGTCCATCAACTGATAAATGGATAAACAAATGCAGCATATCCATTCAATGGAATACTATTTAGCCAGGAAAAGGTCTGAAGGGCTCTCATATGCATGGCGTGCCATGGATGAATCTTGAAAACATGCTAAGTAGGAGGACCTAGTCACAAAGTACCACATGGTTTATGATTCTATACCTGTGAAATTTCTAGAACAAGCACAGTGCACAGAGAGAGAAAGGAGATTAGTGGCAGTTAGGGTCTACACATGGGGTGGAGGGGTAGGGTATGTCCTGACTGGTAATGGGTTCTGGATGGGAGACAGACAAGTGTCCTAAAAGTAGACTGCATAGAGTACACAGCTTGGTGAATATACTAAAACCCACTGAATGGCACTTTCTAAATGGGAAAATTTCATGCCATTTAAAATATATTTCAAACATATGTACAAAAAAAGTAATGAACCTGCTACGTATCACAAGGACTGTCTTTATGACAGGGTAGAGCTTTTTCTTAAATACAACACATATTGGGAATGAGAGGAAAGGTCAGGTGGCTCTGAATTCTCTTTATCAAGTCCTACTTTGAAACTCCGCAGGTTGTATGGAGGGGCCATGCACTCTGAGACGGGAGCAACCATGTCTAACTCCAGGACATACTGGCTCCAGTTGCTGGTGCTGGGAAACACCATCCGCTGCACAGGCAATTCTAGCTAGCGAGGTGCTGGTTGTCCAGGGTGAACCACAAACCCTTGTGCCTCCTCTTCACTCTGTCTCCCTCTCTTCTTCTAGCCTCGGCTTTCTGCCTAAGATACAGCTCATTCTTGCTGGAAGGGAATGCAAGAGAAATGAAAGAGAGCAAATCTTAAATTCAGCATTTTTTCTCTTTCCTGCATGGAATCAGGCTTGGAATTGGCTCAGCCCTCAGGGACCATCTGGTGGAGGCCTCTCTCTTTCATGTAAGAAAACAAGGCCAGAAACCATAAAACCTAACAGCTATGAACTGTTTATGCCAGGCACCGTAATTTACATATATTACCTCATTTAATCCTCACTATGACCCTTCAACATACAATCAGGCTAGGGCATTAAGTGAGAGAGGGGATACTTAGGAAAAATATAGCACACAACCAAGTTTGGGTATGGGTTTGTCAAGAAAGAGTCACCATAGCAACCCTTTAAGATAGGTATCACTGTGGTCTTCAACTTATAAATAAGGAAAATAAGGCTCAGAGAAGTTTAGTAACTTGAATAAGATCACACAGCCAAGTAACAGATCAGGGATTCTGGCTTTAGAAACCATGCATTTAACCCCTAAGTACCGTCATCCTTTCTCCTGAAATTAAGTAATTTGCCTATGATCTTACAAGTGGTTAGTTGCAATTCTGAGACCAGCAAAGAGTATGAGACCCCCACCCTGAGATCCACTTACTGGCAACAGTTTCTGGGGCAGATAGATGTAGGTTAGATACAGACTACACCAAAAGGACGCACTTCCCCCCAGCTCCGTCTTGATTTCCACTCTTACCAGGGATGGCAGAGCAGTTGGAGAAAAGGAGATCTTTGGGTAGGTGACCAGAGACCTTGCTCTGCCATCCCAGGAGATGGGCTTTACAACACATGACAATCTACATCTGCACTTTTTACTCTGAGAGCCATCTAAGAAGTAATGTCTCTAAGAAGCCAAAGGGGCAAAACACTGAGACTTTTCCCTGAGAGACAAGCGACTGCTCCGAACATCATTGAGAGCAGAGGGCATGTGTCTCTGGAGCCTAAAAGGGTTAACACAACCTCTGTGAAAGATGGGGAAATGTGCTCCAGCTACTCTGAAATCCTGCCTTTATTTTTTATCAGTTATTCATTCCTTAAGTCTCACTACATCATCTCAAGTAAGGGGCAAAGACAGAGTAGGAACTTGTTCATTCCTCTAACCCAAGTTAGCAGCAACAGAAACAAGCAGGTGCCTCTCCAGACTACAGGAGAAGGTACAAAGGCTGTGTTTTAGGATATAGACACTAACATATGGTGCTTTGGGAGGGAAGGAGGGAGGGAGGGAGGGAGGAAGGAAGGAAGGAAGGAAGGAAGGAAGGAAGGAAGGAAGGAAGGAAGGAATCCGGCCTTTC
>NW_008351346.1:1629822-1638774 GCF_000622305.1 Nannospalax galili | reverse complement strand
ATACACACACACACACACACACACACACACACACACACACACACGATAAATAAATAAATAAATGTAATAAAAAAATTTTAAAGCCAGAGCCATGTTTTCAGAATTCCCTTGCCTTCATGTTTACATATGACCAATATCTAGGTTTGGGTTTATTTACTTCTTCAGAGGTATTTTTGTAATTTTGCCAACAAGAGGAAAGTTTACGGATGTCAATAGAACACAGAAGCAAAGCCTGCAAAAGGCAAGCTAGACACCAGGCAGCCAAGTCTTTGAATCTCCAGTGGGTCCTGGACTCCCCAGCACCCTGCACACAGAGGCACCTCTGGGCTGGCACCCTCTCTGCAGCTCTTGAGGGTCTAGGCCTCTTGCAGAGCCTCCATGGAAAGGAAGTGTTTCCCGAGTCCAACTCATATTAGAAAACAAATATCATATAATTGCTCCAATCTCTTTTGACTAGCTATGACTAAATCACACTCAGTACCCTCTTCCCACTTCTCAACAACTCAAACGTCTCAAAACCCAGTTCCAAGAGACACTGAAGAGACAGGCGATAGAGCCATGCCTCTCTCAGGTTCACCTGCCCTTGTCTCTCAGTCACACAGCAGCTCCATATCACAGAAGCATCCGGTGAAAGCTGGTAATCGTCTAGCACCGACTCGTGCATGTCCCTTCTCATTAGAGTCTTTTTTCTCCTTAGCCCTTTCTATCTCCCCTCCCCCGCTCCCCAAAACACCAAATTCTCAAATCTTCATCCGAAGAAAAGTTTTTGCATTCGCTAACCATGGATGTGCTCTTCCGAGTCACTCCCACCCAGCTCCAAATGGAACCTGTTGGGAGGCTGTTTCAGACTGTCGTTATTTCAGTCCTGCTCTGCTCAAGGACCAAGGTCATTTGGCTATTTCCCAGTCTTATACAGCTTCCTTCCACGGTGGACTACCCAATCCCCTCACCCTTCATGCCCCACACACGATTCTCTAGTGCTTTGAAGGAAAGAGGAGTAGGTGTCCCGTCATGTGTCAGAAAGCAGCGGCAGGCAAGAAGAAGGGAGGGAATTTTAAAAAGGCATACAGTAGTAGACTTTAAAACAAACCCTACAGTGCCACAATGGGGGTGTTAATTGAACACAGAAAAGGAAAGAGCAAGAACAAAAGACTGTTAAAGAAGAAAAAAATCACTTTTTAAAAACTCCTCCAATGATGTGATTGAGCTTCAATGCAGATTCGGCACCGTGAAAACTTGTCGGAAAAGTGCTACACGCAGCCATTGCTTTCTAAAACTAAAAATCACTCACAGTTGCAAAATTCACTGGTATCACTAAGTATTCTCTTTAGTAAACGAACCCTGTTTTTCACCTTTTCCTTATTTTTAGACTTGCATGATTTTGACAGAGAAGTATTTTTAAAAAATCAAAAAATGTCTTAAAATATATTGTCGTTCGTTTTTCAGAAATTCAATGTGTTTGTTTTTCTCCACTTCATTCCAACAACCCAATTCCCAGCCCACAAAGACATTAGGCAAAACTCAGCCTATTGCTAACACGGCAGAAAGCAGGAATGGTTCTTTAAAATAACAAAGAAAATTGGATAGTACATGACCCAGATCTGTACTAAAGACCCGGTGGTCCCAGACTGAAGGTGCAGCTAACGGCCACATCTGAAATGAAATCACTGTCACTATAAGTCTTGACAGCCTTTCCTTGCTGCCGTCCCTGCAATCTGTGACCTGAACCTTTTCTGTTGGTGTTTCCCCCGCCCCCCAGGGTTTGTTTTTCAAAAGCAAAAAATATCAAAGTAAACACACTCTTGAAGCAAGAAGATGCATCAGTTCTGTTTTCCATATTCCCCACAGTAATTTCTGACTTAAAGACCCATCAATCTATTGTAATTCAGGCAGCATTACCTATTCTGGGCATTATGCACATGTGCGAATTTTTTTTTTTTTTTAAGTTCCAGAAGGTTGATTAGACATCTTAGCAAGTTTTCCTATCTCCTTCTGAGTCTTGCCGCTAAATCATTAACAAAATCTAAAAAGCCAAAGCCAGAAAATACCCCCATTCTTCTCTCCGGAGCCCTGCCTAGGTGAGCCCACCCCACCTGAGTGACTTCCACAGGGCTTGAAGTGGATGCTCGGAAACACTCTTTCAATGCCACAGGACTTGGATGTAGCAAGAGGGAAAAAATTCCCCAAACAGTGAAGTGTGAAATGATCAATCTTCTCACTAGCTCTAGATGGAGATGGAGAGACAGAGACAGAGACAGAGACACAGAGCGACTTGTGCAACTTGACAGACACTTTGTATCCTCCAAGGTATCAAAACATGGAAGATATACAGGAGGCATGAGGTACCTCAGATACTGAGCAGACAAGTCACAGCCCTTGTTTTAAAGACACCATAGTCCACTCTACCTTTGACACACACTGTGTTTCTTCCCTGTGGCCTCCCAACATTTCAGCTGAAGAATAAAGGGGAGGTAAGTCTCTCTTTTTCCCTCTCTCTCAACTTTCCCCCAAGGTGCCCTCTCAACATAAAACTGTATGATGCATTCCCTCTTCACACAGGGAGCAATCACAGTTACATGTGCCATTTATATTATTTCATAAACTATTTCTTAAAACATCCAGTACTAGAGATAACACACAAAACTTCAACTTAGATATTTTTTAAGACTCCAACCATTAAACATGACATAAAATTTTTTTAAAAGACAAAACATTTCTTCCAATTATAAGAATATTGTTTTGACCGATACTATAACTTCCCGTCCACATACTTTAGCCAATATCAATTAATAAGGTGCAAAGTCTTTAACCTACACCTGAACCGGACCTCTATTCACACCCGACCACTTTGATCTACTGTGTCAGCAGGTTTTAATTAGGATACTAGAATTAAACACTCGAGCTACAATGTACATGTAAGTGACCTGACGGGCCCCCTTTCCATAAAAATCAGATGAAGCATCTTAAAAAAGAAACTCCCCTTTGATCCCTTTATTCCATATTCCTTTAGATTTTGATTTAACATTTTATGAACCAAGAGCAGCAAAAACTCCATGAGAAACAAAATCCCACAAACCCCAGATTCAAAGTCAATACACATCAGAGATCAAAGAAGAAAAAGAGAGGGAAGAAAAACAGGAGAGAAGGGAAAATAAATAAATAAATAAAAATAAATACATAAATAAATATTTGTCTTTCCATCTCTGAGCTAATAGGAAAAAATAAAAGCCCTAAAAAATGTGACAAACTACAAAAAAAAAAAAAAAAATCTCTTTGGATATTGGTATGCACAATCAATACATCTCTTAAAAGGTGTCTCACGACTAAGCGATGCAATTATCAGCTTTGCAGTAAGGTTAGGCTCTGGCAGAACAACCTGGATGACTCAGAGGTCTGAGCGGCCCGTCTCAGGTGCTTTGTCTAGGAGGTTATGCACAACACAAGTATCGTTCAACAAAGGAGCTGCCTATGAATTTCACAGATATTTGAAAGACCCAAGGAATTACATATTCAATCAACTGTCACCTCTTGAAGCAATTCATTTTTTTAAAAGAAGAATCCTCAAAATAATAAATAAATAATAAATAAATAAATAAATAAATAAATGCCACCTTGAATGGCCACCCCGTCCTTTCCATGTTTTATGAATGTATATCAACCTGGCATGCAATCATATCTATTGTCACTTTCATTCATGTCAGGCAGGCCCTTGCTTATATGGTTTAGATATGAATTATTGACTGTTTATACTCCTTGTTGTACTAAATAAATAAATAAATAAATAGGATGGCAGGTACTTTGCCTGGCTTCAAAGCGAGCTAGAAAGTCAGAGCCCAACAGCAGCTCTATAAGCACCACTCAATCCTTCATCTTTACACCCTGGCTTCAGATTGACTTCCCAACTCTTTCTTCTTACAAGGGAGCAATTTACCCACTTTGGAAAATTAGGGATTAAAATAAACAAACAAGAGGACGTTGCTAAGTGCCCTTTCCCTGCGCATCTGTTGTTTAAGAACACCTCTGATTGATGACTGTGATTTTTTAATTGTTGCTTTAAAATTTAAATGCCCTCCTGGGATGTGTTATAAGTGTGTTAGCCCATGATATGAGGTCTAGAAAGTAGAAAAACAACAGAGTGAATGATGTCAGGGTAATACAGTCCCCTAAATCCAAAGATTCTCCCTGCTAGAAAAATCACAGGTCATTCAAAAGCTGCGTTAACCTAATGCTGCGTAGTACCTGCCACTAAAGTATTTGAAGACACTCTTTTGAGAACCTCAAGTTGGTTGCTCTGTGAAAATACAAGGAAAAAACAAAAAACAAAAGAATCGGAAAGAAAACTTTAAACAGTCTAGCACCCCCTGACCCATGGTGGAGGAAAATAAGGGGTGGGGGAGATTATGAGCCAAAACATATATACCTTTAGGAAACAGACTTTTACTTCATGTTTTCCCCCAAAGGCACATCATTCTATAAATTTCCCTTTAGTACCTATGTTCTAGACCAAATTTCAAAAAAAGTGGGGAACAGAGTTAAAGAAAATAAATATATAATACTTGACGTGTCAAAGAAACTTCATGTGTTACAGAAAGCAAGAGGCCTTCTCATCTGAGTATGTGGTCCACCCTAATTTCATTTTCATTTTGAAATTTTAATATTTCAAGAAGAGTTTTTTCTTTCTTCCTTTCTTTCTTTTTTTTTTGGATTGCCAGTTAAGTGATTTGATTGGCCAAAGAAAAATGCCCAAAGGTTGGATTCTCATTCTTACCTGTTTTTTCTTTGATTTCACACAACACATTAAACAAGGCGGGCTTCATTCTGTGGCAGTTTAAAGCATGTTTTCTGCAAGGAAAGAAAAAAAAAAAAAACATAACAGCTTAGGTGTACACTCAAGATCAAATTTCTTATAAGGCACAGGGGGAATCTGAACATTTAGCCAAAATTATACACCAAGCCTAACTTGGTGACATGCTTCAGTTGTTTTTATGACTTAATATACAGAGTCCCACCATACAAAAAAAACAATTTTAATTAGCAGGAGAGCAGGGATTGAACTACAAAACAGAACTAACCTAAATTATGCCCATTTAGGGAAAGGATTTCCTTATTCTATTTTTCTTTCCTTTTTTCCCCTCCCCTTTGGTAAGTAGTTTAATCAAAGTGGAGTTTTATTTTATTTTTTTAAGTGGAATTCTTAAACCAAGAATTCTATCCAAGAAAATGAACACAGCAAGGGCCAAAGATACAGGTTAGCAGTTTTGTATGATCTGTGCAAGGACCATTGCCTAAGAGCTGTCTGCCTCTGTGTGTGTGTGTGTGTGTGTGTGTGTGTGTGTGTGTGTATGTGTGTGTTTTCAAATTTAATTCATCCATGTGTTTGAATTCATTCGGCAGATGCCCCTGTATTCTCATAAACACAAGATGCTTGAAAGGTCTTATGAGGAGAACTGTCAATTTATAAAATTTCAGTCCCCAAGTTAAAGAGTATGGAAATGTGTTGCCAGGGGGCAAACATACCCAGATGGGGAATAAATTCATTTCTCTGTGTTCACATTATGGCTCTTGTGCGCACACCGCTTATTTGCAGGTGTTGAAATTCAATTATTTACAATTAGGACCTTGCACCCACTGGGGAAAAAATAAATACAATTTTGCCTTTTAGATTAGTGATTTACCTGGTTCCTGTGGCTGTGTGCGTTTGTGCTGGGAATGCACTTGAGGAACAGAACAATACCCTTCTAGTTTATTATGGGCTCACTTAGAATTGATACTGTTTTGGAAACAAAATACTGATCATATCAGCTACTAGTTAAGGGAATTCTGTTTACTAACTAAATGTATGTGTAAAGATAAGCAGAAAGTCTAGGCACTCAAAACATATTTAATTCTTTTTTAAATCAGTTTAAGAGTTAAAAAAAAATAGATTCATCTTAAAGAACAGAAATCACAAATATACTCTATACTATATAGCAGGGGAATAATAAACTCAAAATTCAAAAGTATCAAAATGCACACATATACTGTATCTAAAACAGTGCTAGCTTACTTTTGAATCAACAAATGTACACTGCAAATGTGCAACTAGGGAGAAGAAAAAAGGACTTACTAGTCTAAGTAGAGCTACATTGTTACAAGGAAAAATAAAGTTGGTGGCAATTTAGCTTTCATGAGAGGTTTAAAAAGGTAGAAAATATTTTACTGTGTTAAAGACTTTTTCTGGGTCCCTTAAAATAGTTCCCACTAACCATATTCTTTTACACAGGCCCCAGTGCAAAGAAATACTTGGGCATATCTGTCTAGAAGCACTGTATCCCCACAGTACACAAACCGGGTTCCAGAGAGACAACTGGATTTTTTTCCCACCCCAAAGTGTATCTGATCTTTCTCAGCAGCTAGGCCATTAAAAGGGAAACCCGCTGAGAGGTGTTTGTCCTCAGTTTCACAAAAAGAGAAGGACTAAACACCAGAAAAGTACAGAGGAACCATGCTAACCAGCCTCTCCCACTTCATGAACTTGTAATCAAGCCAGTTTATCGGTGTGTCTCAGGGTATTTTTCTAGAACAATGTTGTAGAGAAATCTGTTCCAATTCAAGAGAGAATTACCAGTGGGAAACCTCTCACTGGCCAGATCCATTAGCTTTTCTTTAAATAATAAAATTCAAAAGAGCAACAATTAATTTTTAAAAAAATGTCCCCCTCCATTAAAAGCATGAAAACAGTTGGAAGTCTTTTAACATTTCCAAGTTTTCAAGCGTCTGTAAGCCTTAGCACTTTTAAGTTTACGTGCTCCATGTGTTAGCAGCTAAAACAGAGTATAATTCATAACATGCAAGCTTTGAGCTGCTTCCTCCTAGTCTCTCACTGTTTCTCTTACATAAAATTCTGAGTATGTGTTATCCATATAACTAAGTCACATGAGGTTTCATAATTTTGCATATATCTTTAAAAGATTTCCAAAGCAAGGTAGAAAAGTATTTAGGAGATTTAACAAAGCTGAGAGACTGTGTGGACATGTGTGGTCATTAGATTTTTTAAATTCTTCCTTTCCGAGTTGGGCCTTGGGCAAGCTGTTAGTGGGTTTGCCACTTAACCTGTGTTTTTATTTTGAAAGAGGATTTGTTGCAAAAATCCTAGAGTACAGCTATATATACCTGGAGGTGGGCTGAGTTAGGGAGCTTTTTCTTCATGTCTTGTCCTATTGAAATACATAAAATTCTCACATGCTTCCATACAACACATTCCATAGAGTTGCACTCTAAGTGATCCTGAATGAGGAACGGGGAAAAGAACATGCTGGATATCTGTCCCCCACCCTTTTTTAAGGGACCATACATAGCTGTCTGTGTCCTGGGAAGATAAACACACCAATTCAAATTAATAGACGATACAGTTAAACTAAAAATCCGAGTCTCCTAAAACTGGCAAATTTTCCTCAAGGCAAAATTATCTTTCTTTCCGTTAGCTTTATCAAAAAACAAAATTGAGGGAGTGCAAGATCTCTTCTGGGTAGCTGACAACTACTGACAAAGAAATATCCTGCTTTTTTGTTTATTTGTTTGGGGTGGGGGGGGTGAAAAAGAGGGAAAAAATCTCTCCCCAAATTACGGAGGGGTAAGTGAAGAAAGAAACTCAAGCTTGCTGAATTAGCTGGGGAGTTAGTGGGATCCGTGAATAAAGTATTCTTGGGACCTTTTTATTTTGCAACGTTCCGGAGTCCCTCAATAGGCAAGGAACGCAGCTCGGAACTTGACAACTCTGCTCCTCTCTTACACTTTTTAAAGCAGTTTTTTAAAAAAGTGCCGAGGGCCGCTTCTGGCAGTATTTTCGGCGCAGCTGAGTGTTTGTGTGGATACATACAAATACCTCTAACACACACACGCATCTAACACACAGCCACATTATAGCACGGGCGATCACACTTTCGATAACAACGCTTCTTTCCATTTTACTCCACCGCCATGGAGTTGCTTGTCAAAATGGGAAAAGAAACAACATTTGAAAAGAGAGCGCTGTTGTGGTTCGGTTCCCATTGTTTCCCCCTGCGAGAGGGAGAAAAACAAAAAAAACCCAAGAAAGGAAAAGAAAAGCCTGCGTCTCACCTGGCCTGCGCTTCATCCAAACTCTGGTCTGTGATGGTCATGATTTGCTGTAAAATGTCCCCGATGTCTTGCTTCCTCCCGCCCTCCCCCTCGGTCCCTCCGGCCCCATCCTGCAAGTGCTGGGACAGGCCAGGGTGTCCGGCCATCCCGACCCCAGCGTGGGAATGCATCAGCCTCGGCTGCTCGTCCATCTCCGAAGGCTCCGGCAGCCCCCGGCTCTTCCTCTTCGGCTCCTCGGCTCGGCGCCTGGGAGGCACCGAGGCTTTTTATCCTTCAAGCTGTCTTCAAATCCTTTTCAGGATAAACAGGGAAGGGGATGAAAAAAAAAGACCAAAAGGAAAAAAAAAATCTCTTTGCCTCTTTAGAGGATGGTGGGAGGATGGGGAGGGGGAGGGGGCCGTGAAGGGGTTGCGGGGTGAGGGTGGGGATAAGGGCTGGTGGGGAAGGGTGTTGACTCCAAAAAAGCAAGAAAAATAAACCACCTTCCCACTTGGCGAAAAGAAATCAGAGCTGCCTTTGGGTTTTTCAGTCCGATCTCCTTTGCAAGGCAGAAATGGGCTCCCGGCGCTTAAATCTGTGGCTTAATCCTTTTGCAAATATGCATCGATCGGGAGAAAGGAGAGGAAGGCAGGGGGATTGCAATGCAAACTTTCCCCCCCACCCCCCGCTGCCCTGAGCTCTCTCGTCCTCTGTGTCTCTGCAAACTCCAGCAGCCCCGTCAGCCTCCTGCTTTTGTTTAGCTCAGGCTCAGGACTCCAGAAACATATACAGAAAAACCACAGCCTGAGAGGAGGAGGAGAAGGAGGAGGAGGAGGTGGAGGAGGAGGAGGAGAAGGAGGAGGAGGAGGTGGA
>NW_008351346.1:1627777-1629748 GCF_000622305.1 Nannospalax galili | reverse complement strand
GAAGGAGAGAGGTGGGGGCCTAGGGAAGGGGAGGGGGCGGGGAGGCCAGGAGGCGGGGGCAGGAGGATGGGGGCAGGCTCCGGAGCCCCGCCTCCTTCTCTGATTGGTCAGCCAGGGAAAGATGGGTTCCTCCTCCCTCAACTTTCCACCCAGCTCCTCCTCCTCCGCCTCCTTCAGCTCCTCCTCGGCTAGGCAGCCTGTCAATCAGAGTTCAGAGGTGGGCCAGGAAGGAGGATGAGCTGGGATCAAGTCTCCAGTCCTTAAAGGTGCAGGGCAGCCCTGCCCTCTGCCTCTTCTCTAGCCTGCCTCACTTAGGCTGCAACCTTGAGGCTCCACTTAAACGCAAGTGTAACACGAAAGCACGCAGGCCATGTGGGTCTCTGCGACCCAGCCCTGGTTTTTTCTTGTTGAGGCACTGCCACTGTAAACTTGATTCTTTGAAATCCTTAGACCTCAGGGAAATTGTTAAAAGCCAAACTTTGTCATCCAACGCAGTTAGTAAATAAAATCGAGCTGCTAATATAATTAATAATGATCTCTGATAGATGAAAGAGGCGATAATAGATAATTTGCAAAAGCCCAACTCTTATCCCAGTATAAAGAAGAGTGAATTGCCATTTTTTGTGGGACGAATACTAAGCTGTGAACCATGAAACCAAATAAAACTTGGGAAAAAGACTAATAAATAAGTTCACCAAATGAAACAAATTCAACATTTCTCTTCCCCCCTGGGGGAACTTGGTTATTTGGCTTAAATACTTAATAAAGGAATACATTATCACAGTCTGCTTCTAGTTTTTAATATAGTCTAATAAGCATTAATAACAGGGAGAAGAAGCGAAGCGACATTTATTGAATGCCTACTACGCACAAAGTAATTTACGTGAGTTATTGTATTTAATCCCCAAGACATCTCTGTGAATTATGGATTATTATTCTCATTTCACAAAGAGGAAACTCAGAAAGGTTAAGGAACTTGTCCAGAGTCCATAGTTATTAAGTGTCAAAGCTGGAATTCAAACCCAAGTGTGGTTCCCTCCAAAGGCCTGGTTTATCTGTGTTTAGCAGATCTCAGATCTAACAGAAATATGTGAATGTGGTTTTTAAAAAAAAAAGTATACGTAGTTTAAAAACAGACTTAAGGCACTTAGAAGGACAGATATTAAAACAAGAGGTCTTGGATTAAAAATAACTAGGAAATAAATAATATATAAATAAATTAATTAAGTGGAATCAGGCAAAAAGCCAATAAGAAATTCCTAAACAAAGTCCAGTCCACTGACTCCACAGAAGGCACAAATTGACCTTTGTTCTTTTCTTTGGTCCAGGCAAGAGGAAGACTCCATTTGTCCACATACTCTCATGATGCCCATAACATAAAAAAATATACAGTCACATAGGAAAAGCCCGGACTATCTGTGGATAGCAAACATTCTCTCCTGCAGGTAACCCTGTTCCTGCATGACTGTATAGCCAAAGGAGATGTACTGAGTCACCTCAGTGCCACCAATCTGCAAAATGGGAATCTATCTGGACAGGCACTAGAAGATTATCAAATAAAATGTTATTCTTTTCATCAATCATTATACAAAAGTTTGGCAAGATAAGGGGCACTTAGGAAAGTACTTCAAAGCAGTTCTTAAAGTACTTGGTACTCACTGGTGTAAAGGCATGCAATTTTGTGCATTAATTTTACTGACAATGTCATATTACTTAGCTACAATTGTTTTATTCACACACATACATTGACTTGTAAACTTTAATCAATGCTAATCAAAAGTTGAGTAAGCTACATACTCAAATCATGTAACAATCACAGCTCATGTGGTTTCATATATCCTTAACTTATAGCATAAGGTTGGAATGGAGCCTATACAAAATCAGTTTGGAGCAATTAATTCTAAGTTGCAAATCTAATTAAATGTTGCCAGGTCAAGTATTGGAAAAGGTATCATTAATACCACAAGGTAA